>NC_041393.1:475719674-475766835 GCF_002162155.2 Triticum dicoccoides | reverse complement strand
CGGTGGCGTTGCCTCTGCATGAACAGGACCCCGTGGTGTGGAGGGCTGGATGAACAGTAGACGGTGGAGGGGTGGCCGTGGAGGGGTGGTTGAACAGGACCACGTGGTGTGGAGGGATGGATGAACAGTAGACGGTGGAGGGCTGGATGAACAGTAGACGGTGGAGGGGTGGTTGAACAGTAGCCGGTGGAGTAGCGCGCGGTGGAGGCTGGATGAACAGGAGCCCGTGGAGGCTGGAGGAGGTCGACGGTGGAGATGAACAGTATCCTGTGGAGTCCCGTTTTGCGGTACGCCACACCCCTCCCGATGAACAAGACCCCTGTTTCGACCGTAGCAGGTCCATTTCGTCTGTTTTGCGGTACGCCACACCCCTCCCGATCAATAGGACCCCCGTTTCGACCGTAGGAGGTCCGTTTCCTCCGTTTTGTGATACGCCACACACCTCCCGATCAACAGGACCCCGGTTTCGACCGTAGGAGGTCCGTTTCCTCCATTTTGCGGTACGCCACACCCCTCCCAATCAACAGGACCCCGTTCCGAACGTAAGAGGTCTGTTTCCTCCGTTGTGTGGTACGCCAGGCCTCGTTTCCATCACCTGTTCCGTCCAAGCCCTCCCGCTGAACACGACCATGCATTTCGTTCCGACCCAGCCGGTTGGCTCCCCATGAACACGACGACGACATTGTTTCTCCGTTCCGACCCGGCCATGTACGTATGCGCGAGTAGGTGTTTGAGACCCTGCCCGTATGTACGTACGTGGTCGTATTTTCTTTCTTGCACCCTCGCCGCTGTACGTATGTGTACATGCTACGTGTGCGCCTCTACTACAACATGTGTGCACCTCTACATCGACCAGTATGTACGTACACGTTCGTGACCAGAATGACAACGCTACGTACGCTTCGACCATGTGGGTCCCGACTGTCAGGCACTTACTTGCTTGCGAAGATGTAGCTGGTGGGTCCCAACAGTCGGGGGGGGCGAATCGTTTTGTTCTTTTGCCCAGACACACTTCCTTGCGTGCGAAGATGTAGCTGGTGGGTCCCAGCAGTCAGGGAGGCGAATCGTTTTTTTTTGCCCGAACGCACTTGCGTGCGAAGATGTAGCTGGTGGGTCCCAACAGTCAGGGGGGCGAATCATTTTTTTCTGACGCACTTCCTTGCGTGCAAAGATGTAGCTGGTGGGTCCCAGCAGATAGGGGGGAACATTTTTTTCGCGAAATATGGTGGCCTGTCTGGTGGGTCCCCGCTGTCAGGTGGAGGAATTATTATTTTGCGCGTAATAAGGAGGCACTTCCTTGCTGCGGCCGTGGACCCAACTGTTAGCCTCTCCACGTACAGTCCACGTCCGATGGAAGCCATTCCTTGCCACGTTGACCACGTCGCGCCGAGAGCACCAGGGCGGTGGACGATGGCGAGGCCTAGGAAGGGGATGACGCGGAGCCGGGGAAGACGCGGCAGTGGATGCCCACGCGTAGAGGAGTATGAGGGTTCACTCGTTCGGCTGCGGTGTAAGGCTGCCGTCGCCGCGGAATAACAGGGGGTGTGGGTGCGTAGAGGGATGGCCTGGCTAGCGGTGGGAGTAGTAGGGGGCGGTGAGGCCTCCGCGGCATCACAACCGGCCATGGGCGGCAGGAGCAGGCGGCACGACCGGCGCTACTTTGGGCGGCTGGAGCAAGAAGACCAGAGGTTGAAGAAGCACTACGGCCGTTGGATGGACATCGTATGGTCACTGGAGCTAGAATCGTTCATATATTGACTGAAGTTGACAAAGGCCTCCGTCCCAGTCAACTTAGTAGGCCCACAAGTCAGTCTCCCACCAAGGTTGGTCCCAGCTAGCAGGGGGTATTCATTTTTTTGTGCGTAATAAGGAGGCACTTCCGGTGGGTCCGAGCTGACAGCGGGGGGAACGTTTTTTCGCGAAATATGGTGGCCTGTCCTGTGGGTCCCAGCTGTCAGGGGGAAAAAAAATTTCGTGAAATACTAGCGGCCCGTCCGGTGGGTCCCTGCTGTCAGGTGGAGGAATAATTATTTTCCGCGTAATAAGGAGGCACTTCCTAGTGGCTGCCGTGGACCCAGCTGTCAGCCTCTCCACGTATAGTACTCTTCCAATGGAAGTCGATCGTTGACCACATTGACCACGCCGCACCGAGAGCACCACGGCGGTGGACGATGGCGAGGCCTAGGAAGGGGACAACGCGCAGCCGGGAAAGACGCGGCAGTGGAAGCCTGCGCGGAGAGGAGTACGAGGGTTCACCGGTTCGGCTATGGTGTGAGGCTGCCATTGCCGCAGAACAACAGGGAGTGTGGGTGAGTAGAGGGATGCCCTGGCCAGCGGTGGGAGTAGTAGGGGGCGCTGAGGCCTGCGCGGCAGCACAGCCGGCCACGGGAGGCGGGAGGCGGTCCCGCCGGCGCTGCTTTGGCGGCTGGAGCAAGAAGATCAGAGATTGAAGAAACACGACGGCCGTTGGATTGACATCCAATGGTTACGTCTGCTAGAATCATTTGTTGATGTAGTATATAATAACTAAAAAAATCTTGCATACACGTCAACTAAACAGGCCCACAAGTCAGACCACTCCCTTTTTTTAATAATTTATATATAGCTCACGGCAACTTCTTACGCAATTTATTGCGGTCGTTTTTTTGGTTGGCCAGGGCCAATTTCGCATATTTCTGTGGGTTCCAAACTATTTGTAATACCGAAAATGTCGAGCCAGATTTAAAATACTTTCAAGATATATTTAAATTAGGTTAATGCCCAGTGGAATAGGAATCTGAAAATGTGAAAAAAAATCAGAAATTATAAAGTAATTGCCAATTTGTCATCTGTCTTTATATTTACAACCCATTTCATATTACTTTCAACATTTGCAGGCGTCTTGAAAGAGTTGCAGCCCATCAGGGCGTAGAAAAATAAGTAGGCCTGGATAGGCTATTCTTCAGAAAAAATAAACTGGGCTCATTTTCACAAAGAAAAAATAGCTGGGCTGGTCACATGGTGAACATAAAATATAAGCCTGGGCTAGACAGGCCACAGCCCAGTTCAAACCCTGCTCCGTCTCAACAATAGCAAAAAAATACTGCTCGAGTAGCTACGTCCTAGGTGTCAGCCGATCTTGTGTTGTTCTCTTATCTATTGACTATATACGCTCACAATGTCATGGGTCCTAGATTTCAGGAAAACACTAGGAGGAAGCATTTTATTTCTCCATGCGCTGACATGGTGGGCCCCTACTGTCATCCTCTCCACGTACGTCTGCCGATTCCTGTTGTTTGTTGACCATGTTGACAACGCGAGAGGGCGGCACCGCGGCGAGCGCACCAAAGCGCATGGAGGACGTCGGCGTTAATGATTTATGAGACGTTGGGGCGACGATGCGTGCGCTGAGGCGCAGCCAGCCATGGGAGGCGGAAGCAGGCGGCCCCGCCGGCGCTGGTTTGGTTTTGGCGGCTAGAGGAAGACAGGACTGAAGAAACACGACAGACTGTAAAAGCAGCAGGAGTACTTAACAACCTTAACTGAAACCAGCAGGGGCACTTAACAACCAAAGCTAAAAGCAGTATGAGTACTTATACAGGTTCAACCATACAAAGCACGCCTCGAACAGTGCTACTTTGCCTACAGTTAACCAAGGGTGAGGCCGCCAAGCCCCAGGACAAGGCCTAGGCGCCACCCCGGGCATCCACAACCTTCTGAAAGCGGCTTCATCTTGCAACATAGTCAATAAACAGGATATTCGCTTTAGAGCCATGGAAAAGCATGAACATAATCTTCTGTCCTATTCTCCAAGATGGACGGGCCTTCATTATTTGAGACCACCCACGAATAAGTATCTTTTCACCTCCAAGGGTAATTGAGTAGGTCGACATAAACATCATGTTGTAACCAAGCGCAAGTCTGACCCGACCATGGTCAGGCATCTATATAGGAACAATAGAACTCGGCAGTTCCTGTTTCAAGAAGATCACAGCTGTAAAACTGTGTATAAGCAATAGTTTATGAACAACATATATAACAGAAAACAACTCGTACCATAAGTTTCTCGACACAGTTGGACCTATTCAACGAGTGCAGCGGTGGCACACATATCCCACGTGGCCTTCCACCATTGAAACGCCCCACAAGGACCTCAAGATGATCAATAAAGTGTAGGAACTTGTGGATGTCGATCCAGTCAACTTCAGTGCCATTAGTAACAGCCGAATTAATATAGAGTAACAAACTAGCAGACTGCTTAACTCTGAAAAAACCTACACGTGCCACTAATTATAAGAAAATATTAGTTAGAAGTAGCATCTTCGTGAGAGATTCGTTGCTACTTCTAAAGTTAAATTGTGATTAGTTAGACAGAATAGGTGGATTAAGAAGTAATCGAGGCAACAAGCAAGAACCAGATACAAAACTAACATGGATGAACAATTGGAACAACGTCGGGGTGGAAGATCACAGTGAAGATGAGACCAAGTTCTGTTATTTCCATCAACATTCGTGCGCCAACTTTCAGTCTGTAACACTTGAGAAAGTTTATCCAAGTTCGGCCATAAAAAAAGCAGCGATCTTCTTGGTTCATGAACCCAACTCGGAAGTAATATCCATGGATTGTCTTCACTGTGACCATTAAACTAGTGTATTCAGTTATGGCAAGGCCGAGCATCTTGAGTACTTGTGTTCTGGCAGAGCAAATAATACACTGCAGGAAAAATAATATGGGAGCACAGCATGTTCAAAAAAAACCACCCTCCCAGATAGAGAAGAGGATTCTAGGAACATACTGTGCGCGTTTCAAAATGTTGTTGTCGGGGGTTGGGTGCGACATATGCCAAAGGATGGCTTATCATGGTGGGAGCGAGTAGAACGTCGCCAGTGCCAGGAAACGGGATGAGGCGAAGACATGCACGCCGGTGGATCTTACCCAGCTTCGGGGCTCTCCGGGGAGATAACACCCCTACTGCTGCTCTGCGGGGTCTCCGCATGATCACTAAGGCAAAGTGAGTACAAGGTTGCTCCTGGAGCTGTATTCTGGAGGTAGGAGAAGGCAAGGCTAGCTCTCTCCTCCCTATATGATCTGATCTAATGCTTATGGATTCGAACCCTCTGCATGGGTGTCCCGGGGGGTTTATATAGGCCTACCCCCCGGGGGTACAATGGCAATCCGGCTGGGCGCGGGTCCCAGCCATCTGTCTCTCAGGCCGCCGTCTTCTCCGCGGACTGCTGGGGCCCGCCAGTCGGCGGGCCCCACAGGCGAGTCCGACACTGTAGACTGCGGGGTCGTGGCAACAGTGCCGCCATCTATCGGATGATCATTGTCGCCATTCCCTGTCTTGTCTGGTTAATGGCGTGTGGGGCCCGTGGGAGGGGCCGGCCGACTCCAGGGAAGCCGACTCCCACGGGTCCGTCTTCGGGGCGTATCCGCCGTCTTCGGTGCCCTTGCTGACGGGCGGGTCCTGCCGTTTCTGAGTCGTACAGGCAGGCCGTCGTGGCTACAGTGCGCCACCCACTGTGGCTGAGGTCAGGGCAGGCATGGCAACAGTGTTGCGCCGTGCTGGAGATCTCCAGCGATACAGCACACTGTAGCCATGCCAGCCCCTGGTAAGCAGGGGGGACGGCCACGCTGTGACCGTACCCCGCCTCGCCTATCGTGGCGAAGGTAGGTGACGGGTGGAGTCGCGGGCCGACTCTCTATAGCCGGCTTCTCCGGAAGTCGCCGGCCATGAGTCGGCTTATCTTGGAGTCGACGGCCATGAGTCGGCTTATCTTGGAGTCGTCGTCTGGGACTTGGCTTATCTTGGAGTCGCGTCTGGGACTCGGCTTGAGGGGCGTAGCCTGCCCCGATGTCTTGAAAGGCTCTGGGGCTCGGGTTAGCCTACCCGTGGCCCATTACTCCGATAGTAGTCCCCGAAGCTGGTGAGGCTCCGAGAGTGATATGTTGTGGGGCCTCAATAGTTTCATTCTTCTGGTGGTGGAATCCGGGCTTCGCTTGCCGTCTTCCTCCGGGCCGACTATTCAAAGTCGGATCCGCAGAGGGCCGTCTTGTTCCGTAAAGAGTTCGAAAGTCGTGGCGGGAGACCAGGCGGCGTGCCTGATACGCTTCCCCGTAGTCGCCCGCCGCGGTCGTGTCGCGCGGCGCCATGTGGCAAGGACAGTCTGCCTACCCCCGCGCGCGACGGGACAGGCCGTCAGGCGGGGCCCGCCACTACCGCTCCTCGGCACGTGATCGGATCCGTTGCGGCCGTGCGGACGGTTGGGTTTCCCACGTCGTTACTGCGCGCAGTAACTTCGTGGGGTAAATCATGGGGGGGCGTGGGGTCCCGCGCGCAGTTAATCCCACGCCCGCCCCATCGGCTTCTCAGCCTACAAGGCTATAAGTAGGCGGGGGGAGTGGAGCGGCAAAGCACGCGCGCCCATCTTCCCTGCTCTCCCACCTCCTCTTGCCTCCTCTGCTCTTCTTCTTTGCCGTCGTCGTGCAGAACCATACCGTGCCAACGGCGATGAGCTCCTCCTCCACCGTCGCGGCCTCTGCCGTGCACTCCGGCGTGTGGGACGGCTCGGAGGTAGATGACGACCTCATCGAGTTTCTCCGCAAGACGCGCTGCCTCCCAAGGGCGAACCTCGTGCGAGCACGTGCCGCGCCGGCGAGGGAGATATCGCCAACGCCGGAGGAAGGCGAGCGGGTCATCTTCCGCTCGCAACTCATGCGCGGCCTGGGGCTGCCGGCGAGCGGCTTCTTCCGCTCCTTCTTGGAGTTCCATGGGCTCCAGCCGCACCACCTCACCCCGAACACGGTGGTGTTGCTGGCTGCCTTCGCCACCCTGTGCAAAGGCTTTCTCGGCGTTCTCCCCACCATCGAGCTGTGGGGAGAATTCTTCTCATCCAAGCTCGGCACGCACGTCGCCGGCGTGCCGGCTCAATGCGGCGCCTTCATCGCGATGCGGCGATCGACGGCCGACAATCCGTTCCCCTCCATCCCGCTGATCAAGTCGGTGAAGATGTGGCAGCGGTCGTACTTCTACGTGAAGAACGTCGCCCCCGACGGCGACTGGGTCAATCTGCCGCCTTATGAAGCCGACGCACCGGCTGGGAGGCTCCCCAGCTGGTCTCATCGAGTCAAGACGCTGACTCCTGCCGGAGCCGCCGCCGTGGCGCGGCTCCGAGTTCTGACACAGACGGAGGGCCTGGTTGGGGCCGACTTGCTGGCCGCCTTCGTGGCGCGCCGAGTCCGCCCGCTCCAAGGTCGGCCTCATCTTATCAGTCAGATGAGCGACCACCGGGACCCGAGTTGGATGTGCACCAGGGAAATGCCCCGCACAGAGGTGGCAAACATGGTGAACCACATCATGAACTGAGAGCTCGGGGAGGACTGGCAGTTCGACAAGGAGCCGTACTCGCGCGCCAACCCCCTTCCAATGGTAAGTCGCATCTCTTTATTGCTTTGTCTTCTTTATAGCCGAATCCGACTTCTGATTTTCATTGGTTTCTCTGAATTAGAACCCCCTCATTCAGCCTGCAGCCAGCGTCGCAAGACCGCCCCGCGAGTTCGTCCCCAACCGAGTGGAGAGCGACATCGACGACTCCAACTTGGGGGCAGCGGCGATGGAGGCCGACACTGAAGGCGGAGGAGGAGGAGCGGGAAGCGGCCTCAGGCCCTCGGCCACCTTCACCGACTGGCCTGAAGACAACGTCGAAGGGGAAGTTGTCCCGCGCCACCAGCCAAGGGTCGGCCCATCGGGCGCGGGTTCCTCTACCGGCTTGGCCAGCCAAGGCGGCGCGAAGAGGCGCCACGCTGGGCCGAGCTTGCTCGGCGGTAAGTCAAAGAAGTTCAAGGGGGCGGCCGCCGCGACCAAGCGGGAGGAGGCGGCCGCGAAGGCCAACCGCTTCCATAAGGAAGTGAAGAGGTCGTCGCTAGTCTCTGCGTAAGTGTTTCCGCCTTTGTCTTTTTTCTTTTTGTGAATCTTGTCCGAGTTTCTCTTTTACACTCATTTTTTCTTCAGGGCTCCCCTTACCCTTGAGAGGGTCGCCGTCCCCTCCGTCATGGGGTCGGCAGAGACGTCCGCCAATACTCGGCGGGTTGACCCCGCCGCCGACCTCCGGGAGGCGACGGAGCGAAACGCGCGGGAGAAGCGCGACGAGGAGGAGGCGGACCGCCTGGAGAAGGTGGAGGCCGAGAAGGCAGCGGCCTCCGCCCAAAAGAAGTTGGAAGAGATCGAAGCCGCCATTGCAGCAAGGCGGCGAGTCGAGGAGACCGCGCACCGCCAATCGGCGTTGCTCATCATCCCGCTGTCCTCCACACTGCCACCTCCGGAATTCACGGGGCAGACCGGAGAAGCCGGCGCCGAAAACCCCATCGTGGAGAAGGAAAGCGGCGAGGCCTCCATGTCGGACACGCTCGTGCTGCCACCGCCGCCTCCGCCGCTGTCTAGGAGCACGCGTGGAAAACAGCCGGCGGGCCCGCCGGTGCCGCCGACTGAGGACGAGGCCATGGCGATGCTGCTCCTTCAAGTCGCCTCGCCAGCGCGCCGCCATCTTGAGAAGGCGACTTCAGCGCCGCGGCCCTTGGAGGTCGGTGCCCCAGCTCGGCCATCCCAGACGCCGAGGCGACAAGCGCCGCACCCGTTGTGTGGGTGCGCGGAGGCGGCACAGGTCCGCTGAACCAGGCGCTTCTGGACGTCCACGCGAAGTTGCGAGCCGAAGGTGACGCCCTCCAGAACTGCACCAAGGTGCATCTGGCGTCGCGAGCGGCCGTCCGGGTATGGTTCTTCGTTGGTTCTTGTATTTCTTGTTTTTCTCTGTGGGGGCGCGCCAGCGCACCCACTAGGTGTAGTCCCCGAGTTTCGGGCCGGCTGCTGAGCAGGCGGCTCGGAACTCCCTCTGGCGAGTTCCAAGTATTTATCTTTGTCTGAAATGTTCATTACAGGAGTATCACAACCTCCGCGCCACTGCCTTCAACCGCAATGTTGAGGAGTTGAGCAAGTGGACTGCCGACTTGACGGAGAGCCGGAGTGAGTTCTTCTTCTTCTTTGCGGGGGCGCGCTGGCGCACCCGCGGGCTGTAGTCCCCGAGATTCGGGCCGACTGCCGAGCAGTCGGGCAGGATCTTCCCAGCGACTTTCTTTCCTTGACGACTTTAACGTCTCTTTCTTTGCTCTTGTTCTTCTTCGCGGGGGCGTGTTGGCGCACCCGCGGGCTGTAGTCCCCGAGATTCGGGCCGACTGCTGAGCAGTCGGGCCGGATCTTTCCAGCGACCTTCTTTTCTGACGACTTAACGTCTCTTTATTTCGTTCCTCAGGGGCCAACACCACTCTTCAGGAGCAGCTGGGCGACATCAACACCGCCTTGCGCGTCAAGGGGGAGGAGTGCAGCAAGCTTGCTGTGGAGCGCGACCTGCTGGCTGCACAGCTGGCCCAGCAGAAGGAGCTGCTCAAGAAGGCGCAGGATGAGGCCGAGAAGAAGGAGGCCGCTCTCCTGGCCGAGTTCGAGAGCAAGCGCTCCTCCAGGACTGACAAGGAGGCAATGCTGACCTCCGGCTTCCATGAGATCGAGGACATCGTCGACGGTGAGTTTCTTTTCTTCCTTTCTTTCTTTGAGTTTCCGACTATAGGTCGGGCTGACTTCTGATTTTTTGACTTGCTTCTTTTTTGTCTTGGCAGACTTCTTCCCTGGCCACTCGCAGGCAGTCACTCAGGCCATCGAGGCTGATCATGAGGCGCGGAGGGCAAGTGGCGCGGAGATCACCGCTAACGCCCCCCTGACCATCGATGAGCAGCTTTTGAGCATCGAGGCCCGTCTTCGTCCGGCCCGTCGTCTTGCCGCTGGACCAAATGTCTGGCTACTTTGGGGAAAGCAAGTACTTGCCATTCATTGGAGTCTTTTTAACAAGTTGGATAGAAAGCGGCAAGCCGACTACTCACGAGTCAGTTTTTTGCGAAAAGGGGCTGGAAGCCGGCTTAAGATATGTTAATGCTTTAGGTCCTTAGCCATTTTTCGTGTGAACGCCCATTCATCCTTACTCCTGCCTACCAAACAGTCGCTCTGCAAGCTGCGGCTTCTGGCAGGAGACGGCTTAGGCGCCGCACACTACTTATCCGACTTCAGGAAACATTTCTTAGCGCCAGACGGCGAGTCCCCGGGCCGACTAGTTGAACCCGGCGCCAAGCGGCGTAGCAAGAAGTAGCATACTCGAAGTCATAATTCTTATCATACAGATAATCAAAAGGGGCAGTCCCCGAGCTTGTCTTGGGGGGCCCGAAGTCTCGGTACTTTAATACAAAGGGGTAGCATGGTACATACTGCATCAACTGTAAAATCTTCGGAGGAGATTTGCATTCCACGGCCGTTCCGACTCTTTGCCGGAGTCATCTCTCTTGCGTGCTCGGGGCTTCTGAGCGTCGATCAGGTAGTAGGAGTCGTTGCCCAACACTTTGCTGATAATGAAGGGGCCTTCCCAAGGTGCCGACAGCTTGTGCTGGCCGGCTGTCCGCTGGATCAGTCGGAGCACAAGGTAGCCTTCTTGGAAAGATCTTGGCCTGACCTTCCTGTTGTAGTATCGGCGCAGGCTCTGCTGGTAGATGCCGGACCGACTGAGTGCCAACAGCCGGCCCTCTTCCAGCAGATCGACACCGTCTTGACGTGCTTCTTCTGCTTCCTCCTTGGTGTACATGGTGACTCGCGGGGAGTCGAACTCTATGTCCGTTGGGATGACAGCTTCAGCACCGTAAACAAGGAAGAAAGGCGTGAAGCCGGTTGACTTGTTTGGAGTCGTGCGCAGGCTCCAGAGGATGGCCGGCAGTTCCTCAAGCCAAGAGCCAGCCGAACGCTCCTGTGGTTCAACCAGTCGAGGCTTGATGCCAGATAGGATGAGGTCATTTGCTCGCTCCACCTGGCCGTTTGACTGCGGATGGGCGACGGACGCTAAGTCTAGTCGGATGCCCTGCGTCGCGCAGAAATGGGCCAAGGCGCCTTTGGCAAAATTTGTGCCATTGTCGGTGATGATGTTGTGTGGTATGCCGTACCGAGACGTGATGTCGGCGATGAAAGTTACTACAGTCGGACCATTCAACTTCTTGATGGGTTTTACTTCTATCCACTTGGTGAACTTGTCCACCGCGACAAGTAGATGAGTTAGGCCGCCTCGTGCCGTCTTGAATGGTCCCACCATGTCCAGGCCCCTAACCGCAAATGGCCAGGCAATGGGAATGGTCTTGAGTGCGGAAGCCGGCTGAAGCGTCTTGGAACGGAACATCTGGCACCCTTTGCAGTTTTGGACTAATTCCTTGGCCTCTTCTAGGGCAGTCGGCCAGAAGAAACCGTGCCGGAAGGCTTTGGCGACGAGTGCCCTTGAAGCCGCATGGTGGCTAGACTCGCCTTCATGAATGTCTATGAGAATTGCTTGGCCTTGTTCTGCCTCGACACAGCGTTGGTAGACGCCAGTGGCACTGCGCCTGACCAGCTCTCTGTTGACTATGGTGTAGGCTGCCGCTCGGCGTTGCACTTGCCGAGCCAGGATTTCATCAGCTAGTAGCTCTCTGTTACTAGGAACTTGAGGATGGGCTGGGCCCATGAGGGTGCTGCTATTTCTTCAATTGCCACTATTGCGACTTGGACAAGGGCGGCTGGGCTGGGAGGCGGCGGGCCGGAGTCCGCAGCCGCTTGCTGGATTGGTGAAGTCCCCGGGCCGACTGGCGCAGTCCCTGAGGTGACTGGCGTAGTCCCTGAGCCGACAGGCGTAGTCTTCGGGATGACCGTCGCAGTCCCCGGGCCGGGTTCTGAAGTCCCCGGACCGGCTTCGACTCTGGTATTCTTGGAGCTGTCTGTAAGAATTCTTGTGCCGTCTACTGGTGCTCTTGAGTCGGATCCGACTTCTTCGGGGGGAGCCGGCACAAAGATGGAGTCTGATTCTGGTGAAGGCTTGATAGACGGCTTGAGGAGGCACTGAAGGGCGACGCCGGATGGTATCGCTTGACGAGTGGAGCTGACTCGTGCCAGGGCGTCTGCTTGGTCGTTGTCATTTCTTGGCACGTGAAGGAATTCACACCCCTCAAAATATCCGCTGAGTTGCTGCACCAGGAAACGGTAGCTCGCCATGTTTGCATCTTTGGCGTCCCAGTCGCCAGACGACTGCTGGACCACCAAATTGGAGTCGCCGTAGCACAGGATCCGGCGGATGCCGAGTTCTTTGGTGAGCCAGCGCACGTGAATGAGCGCCTCATATTCGGCAACATTGTTGGAGGCGGCAAAGTGGATCCGCAGTGCATACTTGAGCTTCTCGCCTTTAGGGGAGGTGAGGACGACGCCGGCTCCCAAGCCGGTGCACATCTTGGAGCCATCGAAATGCATCCGCCAATGGGTGGAGTCGGGCGCTGGCGGCAGGTAGTGGGTCTTGGCCCAGTCGATGAGGAAGTCAGCCAGTGCTTGTGACTTGATGGCGGTGCGGGGCTGGTAGTAGATGGTGTAGGGAGCCAGATCTATGGCCCATTTGGCCACTCGGCCCGAAGCATCATGGCTTCCAATGATCTCGGCCAGTGGAGCTGTGCAGACCACAGTGATTGGATGATCTTGAAAGTAAGGCTTCAACTTCTTGGCGGCAAAGTGCATGCCATAGCACATCTTTTGGTAGTGGGGGTAGTTCTGCTTGGAGGTCGACAGTACCTCGCTCAGGTAATATACCGGTCTCTGGACAGGGAGCGCCTTGCCTTCCTCCTTGCGTTCAACTACGATAACTGTGCTGACTACTCGGCTGGTGGCGGCAATGTATAGGAGCATAGGCTCTTTAGGAGTCGGAGCCGCCAGCACAGGGGGAGTAGTCAACATCTTCTTTAACTGGAGGAAGGCCTCGTCCGCCTTATGGTTCCACTCAAAAAAGGTGGTCTTCTTCATCAGTTGGTACAAAGGGAGAGCCTTCTCACCCAGCCGACTGATGAATCGGCTGATGGACGCCAGGCAGCCGGTGAACTTCTGCACATCTAACAGTCGGCGGGAGACTTCCATCCTCTCGATGGCTTTGATCTTTACGAGGTTGCACTCTATGCTGCGTTTAGAGACCAGGAAGCCAAGGAGCTGGCCGGCTGGTACTCCGAAAATGCACTTCTCAGGGTTGAGCTTGATCCGGAATCGGCACAGATTCTCAAAGGTTTCCTGGAGATCTTCCAACAGCGTTCCACGCTTTTCCGTCTTCACCACCACATCATCTACGTAGACGTGGGCATTTCTACCGAGTTGCTTGAGGAGACACTTCTGCATGCAACGCTGAAAGGTGGCGCCGGCATTCCTCAAGCCGAACGTCATAGTCAGGTAGCAGAAGGCTCCAAACGGCGTGATGAAGGCAGTCTTCAGTCTGTCTGCCGGGTTCAGCTTGATCTGGTGATATCCTAAATATGCATCTAAGAAGCTCAACAGCTCGCATCCGGCTGTGGAGTCTATCACCTGATCAATTCTCGGCAAAGCAAATGGGTCTTTGGGGCAAGCTTTGTTGAGGCTTGTGTAGTCGATACACATCCGCCACTGCTTGTTCTTCTTCAACACTAGGACTGGGTTTGCCAACCATTCTGGGAAGAACACCTCCATAATGAAGCGGGCCGCTAGGAGCCGGGCTATCTCTTCCCCAACAACTCTTCTCTTTTCTTCTGACAGGCGGCGCAAGGGCTGCCTAACGGGTTTCACATCAAATCGGACATGTATCTTGTGCTCGGCGAATTCCGTCGGTACACCTGGCATGTCTTTAGGGGACCATGCGAAGATGTCTCGATTCTCACGGAGGAAATCGACGAGCTCGCCTTCCTATTGCTGTCTAGGTTTGCGCCTATGACAGCGTGCCTCTCCGGGTGCTCCGGGTCCAAAGGTATCCTCTTTGTTTCTTTAGCCGGCTTGAACGAACCCTCAGCTTCCGACTCCTTGGGGTCGGGCGACATCTCTGGCTGCTTGTCGGCCATCGCCACAACCCAATCAAGGAGCCGCCTCTCGGCCGCGATCACCAGGGACTCGGCCAGCTGACTACTCTCAGCCGCGCAGGCGGACGACTTCCTGTAGTCGCCGGCCACGGTCAGAATCCCTTTTGAACTCGGCATCTTCATCTTGAGGTAGGCGTAGTGGGGGACCGCCATGAACTTGGCCAAAGCAGGCCGGCCAAGCAATGCTTGGTATGGGCTTTCAAGGTCCACCACTTCAAACCAAACTGGCTCTCGGCAAAAATGATCTTTGTCTCCGAAAATGACGTCTATCAGGATCTTGCCGATTGGTGAGCAAGAAAGGCCAGGTACGATGCCATGGAACACAGTTTGGCTGCTCAGAAGCTATCTTTGCTTGATTCCTAGTTTCTCCATGGTATCCTTCTATAGGATGTTGATGCTACTGCCCCCGTCTATCAACACTCGCAAGAAGCGAGCGGCCCGCCTATCTGTGGCCAAGGTGGCGCTTAAAACCAAGGCGTAGGAGCCCGGATTTGGCATCACCTCTGGGTGATCAGCTCTGCTCCAACTGATAGGCTTCTCGGACCAATGCATAAACTCCGGAGTATCTGATGACACTACATTAACTTCTTGCTGCTGCAGCCGTCTGCTGCGTCGATCACCAGCCACACTGGTGAACACTACATAGGCTCCGTGCTCTTCCGGGTACTCATCTTGTACGGCGCCGACTGGCCTGGCAGCTGGCTACTGGGGCGGCGGTGGAGGCGGTGGCCCAGTAGGCGGAGGAGGAAGGAGGCCATCTCCCTTGGCGATTCTGGTGAGCCAGTGGCATTTCTGGGTGGTATGGTTTGACGGCTTCACACCGCTGTGGAACTTGCAGGGACCATCCAGAGTCTGCTCGTAATAGAAGGCCGGCAACCAGTTGGACTTGCCGCCTTTCTGTCGCTTGGTCGGAGGCTGCCCCTCAGGCTGTTGGTCTTCGACTGTCGCAACCTGCTGACTGCTAGAAGTCGGCTATGGGGCCTTGCGCTTGTGATCATTCTGCTGCTGTCGCCGACTGTGTCTCTAGCCGGAGTTTTGGAAGCTTGAGGGGCCACTTTGCCAGTCGCACTAACTTGAATCTCTGTCTTCATGGAGGAGTCAGTCGTTGCATACTTGTCTGCTATGACCAGCAATTCGTCGAGGGTCTCCGGCTCGTCACAGAGGAGCCTGTGCTTGAGGAGGGTGCCTTCTCTGCACCCGGCGGTGAAGTACTCGATAGCCTGCACCTCGTGCACGCCCTCGCAGGAGTTCCGAAGCTCACCCCATCGTGTGAGGTAGTCGCGAGTCGACTCGTCTTGGCCTTGCACGCATAAGGAAAGCTGGCGCGGCTTGGGGGGTCGCTTGTACGTGCTTGTGAAGTTGCGGATGAAGGCCTCGGTGAAGTCGACCCAACTGTTGATGCTGCGGGGCTTCAAACTGTTCAACCATGTCCGGGCAGTGCCCTGGAGCATGAGTGGAACGTACTTCACGGCAACACGCTTGTTGCCGTTTGCTATGTTGACGGCTGTGGAGTAGTCAACTAGCCAATCTTCCGGCTTCACGGAGCCGGTGTACTTGGGCGTGTCTCGGGGGAGCGTGAATCCTTTGGGAAAGGGCTCGTCTCGGATGCGGGGTCCGAAACAGGGCGGGCCCAGCTCGTCTTCTTCTTCCAGCGCCAGGGATCGGTGGAGTCGGTCGATCCGGTGGCGGGCATCGTTATGTCCGACTCCCTCTCGACGGCCAAGGCGGTCGCCGAGAGTCGGATGCTCAACAGGCGGCGGGGAGACTCGTCTTTCTCTTCGTGGTGGTGGAGGCAGGTAGTCGCCTTGCCGTTCCACTGCTCTTGGGCGGCCGTCTTGGTCGCGCTCGATGGTGATGCGAGTCCGACTGTGGCTGACAGCCGGATCCTTCTATTTTCTTCCGCGGACACCGCCAGTCGGCATCCGAGACGTCGCGCCTTGATCTCGGCGGGGAGGTAAGTCGTCGTTTTGTCGTTGCGGCGCCTCCGTGCGGCAGCCGACTTCGTTCTGTGCGGCAGCCGCTTTGAGGAGTCGCTGGACTCGCTCGGTCATCAGGCGGCGCTCTTCGCTTTCGAAGTTGTCTAGTTTGTCCACCGCCGCCTGGGCAGCGCGGATGTTCTCCGCAGGCGTGGCATACACGGGGCGATCGGCCCCGAATAGGTTGGCGATGGTCACGCCGCGTTGTCGGACCGCGCCTAGGTGGCTAGGCCCAGTCGGGGCTGGCGAGCCACCCACAGCGCGATCCATCTCACGCTGGTAGGCTTCTGACAAGCGTCTCATGCTTGCCAGCTTCTTCGCGCCTTCGATGAGCTGAAGGCGGCGTGCCTCCAGCGTCTCGGCGTCAGCGTCCTCCAGAATGGGCGCTGTCAGATCTCGCAGAGCCACGTCGAGTGGGTCGTGAGCTCCCTCACCGGAGTGCTCGCCATGACTGATAACGAGCACCTCCGTGACGGCGCTTCCGCCGCTCTCCTCGTGAGGGAGCGGCTCGTCGTAGATCACCACATTGGTGGGGAATGTGTCGAGCGACACGCTGTCAGAGTCGACCAGCATCGGGTCGGTGGAGCCTACGGACTCCATGTCCACGGCAGGCTCGCCGGTGACGTGGAGATGGTTGAGGAGGCCCGCGAGGAGCCTTTCGGGTCCGCCCGTGCCTGCATCAGATGCAGGCTCGTCGGAGATGCAAACCTCACCAAGAAGATCGGCGAGGCAACTCGATGCACAGGCGTCATCGATGCCTTGCAGCGCGTCGGGGCAAGCGCCATCGGGCGTGCCGGGCTGGCTACACTCGCTGGGGAGGAAGAGGGTTCCCGTCCAGAGCAGGTCTCCGGACGACGGTGCACCTTGCCCCATGGTGGGCGCCAAATGTCGGGGGTTGCATGCGACATATGCCAAAGGATGGCTTATCATGGTGGGAGCGAGTAGAACGTCGCCGGTGCCAGGAAACGGGATGAGGCGAAGACATGCACGCCGGCGGATCTTACCCAGCTTCGGGGCTCTCCAGGGAGATAAAACCCTTACTGCTGCTCTGCGGGGTCTCCGCATGATCACTAAGGCAAAGTGACTACAAGGTTGCTCCTGGAGTTGTATTCTGGAGGTAGGAGAAGGCAAGGCTAGCTCTCTCCTCCCTATATGATCTGATCTAATGATTATGGATTCGAACCCTTTGCATGGGTGTCCCGGGGGGTTTATATAGGCCTACCCCCCGGGGGTACAATGGTAATCCTGCTGGGCGCGGGTTCCAGCCGTCTGTCTCTCAGGCCGTCGTCTTCTCCGCCGACTGCTGGGGCCCGCCGACTGGCGGGCCCCACCGGCGAGTTCGGCACTGTAGTCGTGCTTCTAATGAAGAAGGCTTGGTCATGGGGTCGTGGCAACAGTGCCGCTGTCTATCGGACGATCACTGTCGCCATTCCCTGTCTTGTCTGGTTAATGGCCTGTGGGGCCCGTGGGAGGGGCCGGCCAACTCCAGGGGAGCCGACTCCCACGGGTCCGTCTTCGGGGCGTATCCGCCGTCGTCGGTGCCCTCACTGACGGGCGGGTCTTGCCGTTTCTGAGTCGTACAGGCAGGCCGTCGTGGCCACAGTGCGCCGCGCACTGTGGCTGAGGTTAGGGCAGGCATGGCAACAGTGTTGCGCCATGCTGGAGATCTCCAGCGATACGGCACACTGTAGCCATGCCAGCCCCTGGTAAGCAGGGGGGGACGGCCACGCTGTGACCATACCCCGCCTTGCCTATTGTGGCGAGGGTAGGTGACGGGTGGAGTCACGGGCCGACACTCTATAGCCGGCTTCTCCGGAAGTCGCCGGCCATGAGTCGGCTTATCTTGGAGTCGTCGGCCATGAGTCAGCTTATCTTGGAGTCGCCGTCTGGGACTCGGCTTATCTTGGAGTCGCGTCTGGGACTTGGCTTGAGGGGCGCAGCCTGCCCTGATGTCTTGAAAGGCTCTGGGGCTCGGGTTAGCCTACCCGTGGCCCATTACTCCGACAGTTGTGGTAGGATGAGAAGGAACAAGTGTGGCATCTCGCTGAGGGCGCAGAAATCTGTAGGGTACTCGCACTTTGGGCACTTCAACTGAAACACACTAGATTCAGTACGAAGAAAAATGCATCAACGGTGGCGGCTGCCATCCTAGGATTACAGGTGACCAAGGGCTTGGATTTATCGGGGATGGATGAAGAATTCGTACCTGGTTCTCCATGAGAAAACCCTATGCAATCGCCGAGCGGGGGTTTTCTCTGAACCAGCAGACGAGGGAGAAGGGGATTCAGGCCCAGTGAAATATTGCCGCTTCGCCCATCCAGCTTACTGCTAAAGCTGGAAAGGGGGGTCGTGATTTGACGGCTCATTGGGCATTACTCTGGCGCTACGACCGGGGTGTGTCTACCGTGAAGTTGTGCACTCTAATTTGTGCATATGGCACGTGGACCCCGTTGTCGGTTGCCCCACATATC
Organism: Triticum dicoccoides; assembly: GCF_002162155.2. NCBI lineage: Eukaryota > Viridiplantae > Streptophyta > Magnoliopsida > Poales > Poaceae > Triticum > Triticum dicoccoides. Next base: position 475,748,446 of record NC_041393.1, on the reverse strand, counting down.
AGCGAAAGGAAGTAGAAAGACAGGAGTAACTAGTTACACATAAATATATTTTTGATAGAGAGATACTCCCTCTATAAAGAAATATACAAATATTTTATATCACAGGCTCACCTTGCCGAGAAATATACTCCCTCTGCAACGCACGTGCATTATGGGGGTTCAGCTTTTTTTATGGGGGTTCAGCTGAGAATATAATACTCACATAGGCTCACGATTCTGGACTTTGGGCCGCAGGCCGACCCTGCATGTTTGGGGGCCCATGTGTTCTACCTCAGCGCTTTTCATATTGCAAGTGATCGGTACTACGCTGGTTTTAGATGTTGTTGCAAGGCGAATACAAAAAATTGAATAAAGCACGGCAGCTATTGGAATGAAATCAAACGACAGTTCCTAACCAGCAATCAGAGTTGCAATTCTATCAATGATATATCATGTGATAAATAATACTGCCGTACTACTTAGACACATAGGACACTTGTTTCACCATGCCAGATTATTACATCAAAATCTCTCGGAGGATAGATCAGTTCTGCAATTGTGTGCTGCTACTGAAGAATTTCAGAGTTGATTTGGACCAGCTCTCCTTGCCGAGAAAGTTCGGTTTTGACATCATCCCCTACCGCAAGATATGATTTAGATTTGAACCTTGACCATCCTTTAGCATCAATTATCTTGCGACCATCCTTTGTACTTACGGTATATTGAGTAGGTTCATTCACACCAAGGCTGCGCATGGTAAGAGAAACTTGGCCGCGGTCGCCCGAATTGTTGAACGACTCCCTCGTTGCTCTAAGAATTCTCTGTTTGCAAACAAGAAGACATACCCAAACAGTTAGATCAACACAGTGAATCATATGAAACAACATGGAAAGAAAAAAGAACGAAGCACTTGGGCGGCCAATGCTTACCAAGAAGGTGGACATGTCGGTTTTTGTAAGGACTTTGGTATATGAAGTGCGAACTGCAGCCCAGTCTGTTGCCAGTGCAACTTCACGGGCCAGACCAAATGCAAGTGCAAGTGTTGGTGCAGGTGCCGAAGTTGCTGCTGCTGCCGGAGATGGTGCTCCTTGTAGAGCTGGTGCCGGTGTCGATGTCCGATCCTCTGGTAGATCAGACTGATCCGCTGATGCGGTCGGTACCCAATCCTCAGCTGGATCAGACTGAGTTGTTGCCGCTGTCAGTGCTAGAGCAACTGCCGGTGCTTGACCTGTGCGAGACAGCGGCGATCGTGTCTGGTCTGCTATGATCAGCTTTCTAACTTGACTAGGATCCGTGACCGTGATCCAGTTTTTTTCTTCATTTCTTTTAAACACGATAAGGACTAATTGTGGCATTTTTGTTAAACTAAACTGCAGTCCATCATAGGGATTCAGCTTGTACTCAAACAACAGACTGATCCAATTTTTTCCAGTAATATAAGTGATGGACAGTGCCTTCGTTACTGACACGACATAAGAAGTAAAACCTGCAAAAATAGCCATCGTAGAGCAAACCAAACGGTTTATTCTCTGATGAATGTAACATGGCAAAACCTGCATCATAAAATTGCAGGAAAAGAAAGAAAACATGACATTAAATCAATAAGATTTAGATAGTAAATCAATAAGATTTACTTGATGTGACACGAGTGAATCCTTACGAGGAAATCACTATGTTGAAGTACTAAACAGAAGATTGATCGTCCAACTACGCGTGGCATGCAGGGGCCCTGCCTACTCCCACAAGCAGGACAGTCCAAAGGTCGTGACAAATCGTATGGACCGAACATCCATGGGACTGGAAATCCTGGTGGGTGCGATAAACCCTGCAATGCATACAGATATTGGAGTGTACCCATAATTGATAAACTGTCCTCACAAAAAATATGATCTGGATACTTCAAAATGTACAAACTGAATTGAGTGGACAGACATTAACATAGACCGTTCTCAGGACTAACCACACACCAAAAGCGGCAGTACTAATAAAAAATACAGGGTTCACAAACACAAATCAAGTACTGAACAATAGTACTTACTACAGACAAGCAAAGTTGCACTAACTAAACTCTGTAGACTATTTCTTTCCACCGACCTATGGGATGAAGCCCTCATAACAGACTAGGCCATGGACTTCGTGTGAGATGTCTACATGCACCATCACCATCTTGTCAACCTTGGAGAACCTAACAGAGTGGTATTTCCACTAATAAACATGATGATGAAGACAGGCCGCATCAGATTTGTTGGAAAGCTTTACAAGAACCACACCCTTCATAATTGAAGCCACGGCCAGGAAATTGTTGTGGTCAAGTACAGCCTTGAGAACACGCCTGACAACAATGCTACAGGAAAACACTAGTTCAGGACACGTGGTGACAAGGACACAGCAGCTGGATAGTTCAGCAGTAGAACTCATCATCAGGTCTTCCAGTTCACATGGCATGACTTTGAGAACTTCATCTCCACCACGGACCTGGTTCTGATTCAAACAGAAATCATATTTTATTACTACCTCCGTTTAGAAATATAAGATGATTTTCGATATTATACTCCATATATGACTACATATACGCACAGAAATGAGTGAACAAAGACACTAGAACATGTCTTCAAAGGCATGAGAGCAGAGGGATTACATGCAATATCCATAACACAAGTTACTGAGACAAATATACCCTCTTAAAAGGTAGCATTGATGTTCATAAAGTACTCCCTCCGTCCCAAAATTCTTGTCTTAGATTTGTCTAGATACAGATGTATCAAGTCACATTTTAGTATTAGATACATCTGTATCTAGACAAATCTAAGACAAGAAATTTGGGACAGAGGGAGTAGTTGAAAGTAATCTATAAGAAATCAGTGTCAACCTCTTGCATGTTTTGGTCAAAAGAGGAATTTAGAACCGTCATTTGGCACACTAAAATCACATGCAGATCACCCAGAAAGTTGTACTACCAGTACTAGTACTACATGTTAGATGAAAAAACACGATCAAGATTGAGAAAAAGATCGTCAACAAGAGACATTACCTGGACTTGCTTAATGAGGGATCCCGGAGAGGGGGGCTTGGACAGGTCGATGGCTTTGAGCTTGTCTGCGGTTGTCTCGGCTGGGTGCTTGCGCTTCTTCGTACCATGAGCCTCGACGGTTTTGGCCAGAGCCATAGACATCACGTCGGCCGGTGCTCTGGCGTCCATCCAAGAGAGGAAGCTGAGAGAGAAGAGTGAAAGGAGGAACGAGATGAGGGAGAAGCGAAGCGAGTGGCTTTTTTTTCAAGAGAGGAAGCTGAGAGAGAAGAGTGAAATGATGGTTGCTTTGTCCGTCCAACTTACTGTTGGAAAGGAGGGGGTTTTGTGATTTGATGGCTCATTGGGCATTACTACGGTGGTTCGATCGGGGTAGTCTACCGTCACTCTACTACGGAGTAATTTAGTGCATGGCTGGTGGACCTAGGTGCTGGCTGTCCCACACGTCGGTGAAAGTGCGTAATTTAGTGCATGGCTGGAGGAGGATCCGCACGGTAGAGCATGTCCACTGTTTTTTCATTCTGAAGAAAAAAATGATTACAGCAAGTGTTTCCACTCTTACGACGGAGGAGTGCGAAACACGGCAGCCACTTGAACATACACAGTGCTCCTACTACTAGGCATGTGCAGTGGTTCATACGTCAGTACTACACAATCTTGTTGCTAGTGTAGTAAGATATGACGATAACAAATGATGTTGTGCGCATGTCAACTACTCCTATATGTAACATAGTACCGCTTTTCCGACTGTCCGGTCGAGAATGAATGGTGAGATCAATATTAACAGAACTAGGTCCACATCGCACGGAGAGGACGGTGCTACAGTACTCCACGAAACATGAACCATATGAAGCACATCCTATAGTGTTAGACAGGGTGTATGAAGGGTGTGCGGGATGGGAGCAAAAGTTCCCTTCTCGACCCACTTTTGGGTGTTTCGCAGAGTGCATGAACCATGAAGGGTGCATGAGTCCACACTAGTAGGTTGACAAAAATACATGAAGAGGAAACAACTATATAGAGATGAGAATGCAACCAAACACACCCACACGCTTTGTGCTATAGTGACTGATCTGCACCGTATGAGTTTTATCCAACGGTCATGTTGTGCCGAGACATGGACATGCCCATGCAGAGGGCGCCTAAACACCACCGAAGTTCCTCTGCTTCTCGAGGCACATGACGTTGGTGATGCAGGGTGCAACCGCCCGCAGAGCCCGCTCCTGGTCGAGGGGAGCCACCTCGTCAAAGACGGCGTCCAATGGCACGAATGGATTCCGGTGACGGAGCCCTGAAAGGATTCGCCCGGCAACAGCGATGGCAGCCCGCAACCTCTCCTTGTCCAGCTCAGCCCCCACAATCACGCGGAGACGGCTTAGCTCCTCGGAGATATAGGTGAACAAGGAGACCAGGTCAGGAAGCCGCAGCTCGTTGAAGTCGACCGGGTGGTCGAACGGGTTTAGCCCGACGTCCGGCATCATCGCGCTGGCATGACGGTAGGCATTGCGCAGCCGCAACACGTGTGTGGCAACTTGGTTCACCAAGTGGCTGAGGCGATCCTGGACCTCGTCATGATCGGCCCGCTCGCGCTCTAGCCGGCTCCCCTAACGTCCTATCGTATCTCCCGCTTTCTGCAGACACGCCGCCGACACCTCGAGCATCTTTGTGGTGGACGCCTGCCGCTTTTGAAGATCCGTGAACTCCCGCACATAACGGAGGAGCATGGCACTCCTCTCCTCCTTGAGCTCATGGAGCTCCACGTCCTTGGCCCTGAGCTCCGCATCCTTGGCATCGAGCTCCTGTGTCAAGCGCCTCACCTCGGACTCCGTGATCTGCTGCGCCGCCATGGCACTAGGTAGAAGCAATGGGGAGAGGAAGCAAAGGAGGCGAAACGGGTGAAAAGCAATGCAATCTACGGGAAGGCGGAGAGAGCCACCTGAGGAGCGGGGAATCTTTTGGTTTTCACCACGGTAAAACACCAGTCGACGACTTCTCACATCAGGGAGCAGTGGGTTTTTACAGGCGGAGTCATCGTGACTAATTGCTGCCGCGCCTGCTCCCGTCAATCAAAAAATTAAAAATCCTGCCGCACCTACGCCTGTCAATCAAAAAATTAAAAATCCTGCCGCACGCAAACACCAGAGAAACGTTGCGGTGGATATTTAAATTTACCTACTGGCAAGTAGATAAAAAAAGGGGTGAAAAAACAAATGTGTCGGCGGCCTAGCTAATCGGTCGAACTAGCCCAACTAGCTAGCCACCGTGCTTCACTCATGTACTCGGCGGGAAAGGTGGTCTTTCATGATTTGACGACTCATTTACTTGCTTCAGCGCTATGACCGAGGAGGACCCAGAAAACGCGAGGAAGGGCATCCCACGTCAGGAAGAATATATGCGTGCACCACCCGGGAGGACCCCGAAACCGCGCGGTAGGGTGTGCCACGTCTCGGCACGGAGGAAAAATGTGCATGTAAAAATATACTATATCAGATGTAGTACCTATGGTTCGACCTCGGGACCCAGCCAGTCGGTCGAGAAACACCCCACTAGCAACACAGCTTCATCATGCAAATGTGGCACAGTTAGCTCCGTCTCGACCAGCCACAACGTCTCTTGTTCTAGGAGATTCTTCTATTTTCCAAGCTTTTTTTTAGTTGTAATAACACCACGGCAAGCTAGCGCCGCTCTTCGTGTGTGCCCGTGCAAAGGTTAGATGATGGAGAGAAGAGAGATTGAGATCGCAGACCTGGGACCCACCAGTAAGAGAGACAATGGTCATGCACGTGTTGATGAGGCACTCCCTCTACTCTACTCAACGCAAGTACTGTATAAAATCAAGTTATGGGACAAAGCCAACAACCATTCGTTTTTTCAGGCTATCGACTTACGCTTTGTAGTCCAGGTTGCCAGTTCGAATCTCGTCTTTTAGATTTGTTAGTTTTAGGTCCAAATTTGATTAATGACAAGTGGGAACCCCGTGTGTTGTTCCGATATTTCAGTGTAGGATGGGTTTTTTTGAACAAACACTTTGCACGGTTAGACAAGTAACGGCACGAGTTACACGTATTTTGCAAGTTTACGAACAAGAATGATAGTGGCATAGAATATCACATCCACCCTGCAGCTTAGATACTATGGTGATACGAGTTTTTACACCGTTGGAAGTGAGATCCAATGGCCTTGGAGTAGTCTTTGTGATTATGCGCAATTTCCAAACTCTCCAAAGGTTTTTTTTGCAAATAAAACATTCAGGCCTCGTGTGTGCCGCTGCATCTTGGATCCAACGGCTCCCCGGTGCTCATATTAGGTGCTCCCCGTAGCTTAATTACCCGCTACGGTGATATGAGCATCTAGGTCGTATGATCAGTGATCAAATGGCACATGCATAGTACTTGTACTTTCTGCGCATTTCCCAAACTCTATCATCCATATATTGCAAAAACATTCAAACCTCCTACTATGGGCCATTAGATCTCAGTGAACTCATATCACCATAGAATCTACGGTGCGGGAGCACCTCATACTCCCCCGTGTGAGAAAACATAAGGTGCTATCGTGGCTTGGATGCTACGGTGATACGAGCTTGGAGGTCGTTTGATCTGAGATCCAATGGCATCTGAGCAGTCTTTGTGCTTGTAAGCAGTGACCGAACTCTTTTGGGACCTTTCTGCAAAAAACCATTCGAACCACCGAGGAGGTGTTGGGTCACAAATCCAACGCCTCCGAAGAGCTTGTATCACCAAAGCATCTAAGGTGTGGTAGCACATGATATTCTTACATACAGGAGAATATGATTTCCTCCTTCATCTTAGATGCTACGATGATACGAGCTTCGAGGTCGTTGGATATGGGATCAAAGGGCATCTAAGTAGTTTTGGTACAAATTGTGTGCAATTCTCAAACTCATCAAGGTTTCCTGCAAAAAAAATTAAGACACATCATGTGAGCTGCTATATCTCAGATCTACAAGCTCCAAGCAACTCGTGTCGGCACATAGCATCTAAGGTATGGGGGCACATGATATTCTCCCATGGAGGAGGGGTGGGGCATGCACAACCAATCGGTGGTTGGGAGGGTGGGGACAAATATAATCTAAACAACCCTAAACATAGCTCCACAATTTTATCTAAGGTCAAGGGGTTGACCCCCGACAATCATAGCTCCACCTAAACACAACATTTGCATGTACTGTAGTACTAGACTTAATATTCATGTTTCAGTTTCATGTTCATTTTAAATATTGAACTAAGGACCATGGATGTCTTACATTTTACTCCCTTCGTTCCTAAATATTAGTCCTTTTAGAGGCTTCAAATGGACTGGCACATACGGATGTATATAGACATATTTTAGAGTCTAGATTCACTCATTTTGCTCCGTATGTAGTCACTTGTTGAACTCTCTAAAAGACTAATATTTAGGAATAGAAGGAGTATTTTTGAATTCGTGTCATGCATGCATGGGTTGGAAAAATAGATGCACTATACTTATTGGATTGTTGTTGTGTTCGTGCGCGCGCGCGCGTGTGTGTGTGTGTGTGTGGTCATATGCTTGATACATACAAAGTTTTCTCACCTCCATATTGTTCATCTTTTAAATTTGAATTAGCATTGGAAAACTTACTAGGGATACCATGAATTGTGAAATCCACGTTGAGATCACTATATCACAAACTCACTCTAATTCAACAACTCGTCATAAATCAATTACCACGTTGAGATTAGTATTTGCAAGGAAAATATGGGTGTTGTAATACACATTGATTCGTTTGGCAATCTAAAAGGTTCCTTTCGTATTCTCGAATGGTAGGACCCATCGGCGTACAAGCCAGACCTTGGCTCGTGTTGATCCTAAAAAAATGGGCTTGTGTCCTTCGGTGCCGTGCGTGGTATGCACATTAGGCAACCCCAACCAGTCGAGCCTCAACGTTTCAAGTCGAAATATATGCTAGCCAGAATTCCAGCCCTAGGAAATTCCCCTCATGTCCCCAGTCCATAATGACTACCGATGAAAAACGGAGGGATGCTTTAGTAACTAGACAATGTTACCTACCGTGCCGAGCACGGTTCAATTCCCTCGGTCGCCGCTCGTCAAGGTCACCCATCAACTGCATTGCCTAGTACTACTACTACTACACCAGGATGAGCACAGAATTGAGCCCGTTTGTTCGTGCCTAGTACTTGAGTTAATATATCAGGCAATGCACTGGTACGCAGGGATTATCCTTTTACTCCCTCCTTTCCGGTTAATAGGGCTTATCTCAAAATTTTAGTTTTCCCATTTTATAAGTCTCAATTTGGTTGTTCCCCATCACATGTTCAGATTTCAAGGTGCAATAAATCATTACATTCAAGAATTAAGAGAAAATTGACCAATGCACGTACTTTATGCATGCATGCATTGCAATTAATGCATTCGTAAACACAATTTTTGAGGAAAACAAGCGCATTAATTGAGTGGTTTTGCAAACTACAACAATTGTTCCACCACTCACCATCTACCTTGGTTGGTGAGATTTTTGAATTGAGCCCTATAAACCGGAAAGGAGGTTTAACTAAGCAAAATGTTTGACCAAATTCATTCTTAAGAAATACAACAGGACAGATGTACGACTTGAAAATTTATTGCATGATGCAGGTTATGATATTGTTTCGAATCCTGGATCTTAAATTTCAGAAAATCCAAAAGTGAGCATAAATTCTTGAAACTGAACATGGTCACGTGATATGGCACAAATATTACTTCGTAAGTTTTTTCTTCAATTCGAGACAAGCTGCTTATGACAAGTTGCACAAATGAAGAGCCAAGGTAGTTTGGAACAAAGACCTGTCACATTAAGGCGAACGCTTTCGCTATTGAAACCGTGGGTGTTTACGTGCCGCCACGAGTCCCCACTTCTCATCGGCAGGTGCCGTCCAAGCAAGCGTGTGAGTCGATGGGAGGCATGCGAGCAGACCGCTGCGCCGGCTGTCAGGGAGGCGTGCGAGAAGACCGCTGTGCAGACTCACCGGGAGGTGAGCCCTTTGACCAGGCTCCGCCGCCCACCGTCGTCCCAACTGCTCCCACTTTTAATGTCGCCAGCGCCGCAATTTAAAATCAACCCCACACTACCCGGTATCGCTACAATCCTCTCTCTTCCTCTCCGATTCTCCTGTCGTCTACCTCCAACTAGCCTGACCTAAACGTACTCCATGCCGCATCATGATGGTCTGCCCTTAGTGTTCCAGTTTCATGAGGAAGACACCCAGTCAGAGTCTCAAGAACATAAGGCGCTTTGGGACGAGCTTGAACTGGCCTTGCGAGAAGACGTCGCGCCTGTCCCCGCTCCCGTTCTGGCTCCCGTCTCCCCGACTGCGCCAGTGCCCATCCCCGTGGCATTGATGGGCTGGGAGCCGCACATTGTCGCCGAGCTTGATGCCACAGGGTTCCACGAGGTCCCCACCGACTTTCACGTGCCCGTGCACCTGCCAACGCATGCGCCTGCGCGTGCACTGACGCGCACGCCGGTGCCGGTACCCTGCACCTGCCAGCGCATGCGCCTGCGCATGCACTGACATGCGTGCCCGTGCCGGTGCCCGTGCACACGAATGTCTCCACCGTGCCGTTGACAGCACTTGTCCCTGCGCGGGTGCCAGTGCCCCCCTCAGCGGCATGGATGGCCGCCGTCGACCGCTTCCTTGCACCAACGCCAGTCGCCTCCTCCTGCCAGTTGACTCGCTCCGAAGTCTAGAACATTTTGGCCTTCCTTGAAGTTAAGCCAACGTCCAGGAGTACGCCAACAATGGCGCAAGACGCTGCCGTCGCCGTCGGTCAGTGGCCCGACGACACACAGAGCACTGTAGAGGAGCCGCTTCCCACCGCGAGACGCCCCCGCCGCTGCCGCGTAATCTAAATTTGCCATGAAAAACATTTGGATTGCCATGCTTAAAATCCGAATGTTTATCATTTCCGTTTATTTTATATCGATCATCGAATAATTTAAAGTCGGAGTCAGACTGAACGAAATGTATGGTTTGATCGATTGAATGTTCTGCTAGAGCCGTATCAAATTAAATATAAAACGTCATCAAGCCACATGTATTCATTGTCATCCAACGACCTAGACTGCTTCAATGTCGAGCGCTCAACACATTTAGCGTGCAGTTAATTTCATGCCAAAAATAGTGCTAATCACATGACAACACGTAAATAATATCCTAGTAGTTAATATCTGCATGCACTTAATATATTTCCAAATTAACATGCATTGCACGTACACACTGACTAGTGCTGCTAGTACGTGAAACTGGTGTCGTGACTTGTGAACGCGTCCTCAACGGCAACATCGTCCGTGGGTTCTTCCTGTTTGCCCATGCATCTAAACGCAGAAGGGGAGGAGAGAGAGAGAGCACACATGGAACCCACCAGTAAGTGAAGGAGAATAGTACTAAAAATAATATTACATGTTATCCATTAATTAGGCTGTGGTAATATAAAAACATTATGTGAACAAAGGGGGTACAACAAACATTGCTATTCTACGTATGTTGCCTACTGACGTGCGGCTTGAAGGCCCGGTCGCATGTTCGATCCTTGTCCTTTATTTTTTAATTTGTATATGGGTCCAAATTTGTTTCATGACATATGGGCCCCTCGGTGTGTAGTTTGTAGCACTTTAATTTGTGGGTCGAAATTTGTTCCATTCCAAGTGGACTATCGGTGTGTAGTTTTGTAGCTTATTTATAATAATTAAAGAGAACAACATAGTTTTTTCAATAATGCCATGGTGCGACGTTGAAGGCGAGAAAGTACGTGCGAGAGAGCGATGACCGAGCCAGAGGGAAATCAACTAGGGGAGTTGCGTTGGTTGCAACGGTGTTTGGAGTAGTTGTGGGCCGAATGCTACGAAAATATAATCTAAACCGACCGGAATAAATGCCTACACAAATTAATCCAAGGTTGGAGTGCCCCTCGCAATGTAAATAGCTCCGGCTTTGCGAGGGATGGAGAGGTAGTAGCTTCAACGCGTGGAAGATATGGTGTGAGAAAGCGAGGTCAATTGAGAGACATATAGATAGAGAGACAAAGTGAGAGAGAGAGAGAGAGAGATTGAGTGAGCGTGGCCCACCATGAGGTCGAAAGAGTGGCGACGGCTTGGATGGACTGACCTAGATAGACAATCTGCATGAGAGAGTACAGAGTGTGTCGATCGAGGCCCAAACAGGGAGATATATCATTTGTGTGTGAAAGAAAACGAGGTTAAATGAGACTCAGATAAAGAGAGCGAGATTGAGCAAGTGTGGCCCGCTGTGCGGAAGAAAGAGTGAGACAGTCTCGAGGGAGTGACCTAGATATACAACGTGCGTGTGTGCACATGAGAGGTTGGGGGGCTAGATGGGCAATGCAGGTATTTAGCGCGAGAGGGTGACAGGGAGAGGGGGGAGAGAGAGAGAGCTCGGCATGGGGTGCAATGGCGGGTGTGTGAGGTAATACATTTGGTAACAGGAGTGGAAAAAGGGGTTGTGTAGTTGAGAGACTTAGAGATCGAAACATGGAGAGAAAGAATGAACGTGTGTTGGAAACCGATAGCTTGCTAAGGTGCTTAGGAGAGGAAGATTGACCGATACACGAAGTATGTAGCATTTGTGCGCGGGGGGGGGAGGGGGGGCTAAAAACAACATTTGAATGTAAATAGTGCGAGACTTAATATCGATGTTTCAATTCGGTGTACATTGTAAGATTTGAACCGAGGACCAGGCATACGAGTAATTATTTCAAATTCGTGCCATACTAAGTTTCGAAAAGTTGACATTGACTCAATTTGTTGTGCTATTTTGTAGGTCATATGTTTGAATCCATCCAAAAGTTTTCTCACTACCATGGTGTTCATCATATACATATGAATTTGTATTAAAAAGTAGCATGGATACGGTGAAATGGGAAATCCACGTTAAAATTGGAGATCGCTACGTGACACACACTCTAATTCAAATAACTAACTACGTGACACACACTCTAATTCAACTAACTAATTATGTGACACACTCTAATCCATGTTAGCGTGGGTACCGTTTCAATTTTTTTTCAAATAACTCCTCATTAATTAATTTATAGTACTCCCTCTGTTCACTTTTATAAGACCTTGAAGACATTTCAGACAATGTGCAAAACAGTTCATTTTAAGTTGTCTGAAACGACTTACAAAAGTGAACGGATGGAGTATCTTGTTTCGAATGACTAATTTATTGCAAGGAAAACATGGGCATGGTAATACATACAGATTTGTTCGCAAATGAAAGAAGATTCGTTTGCATTCTCAAATGTAGGCACACCAGGCAGACCAGGGTCGTGTCGGAGTGGATGCTGCTTTGGTGCCTTAAAGGCAACTGCCCTTGGGTGACTGACATGTGGGTCAGCCACCTGTTGGGCCCACATGTCATGGACACAAAGGCAGGTGCCTTAAGGCACCGAAGCATAGTCCTGTCGGGGTGGTCACGCGTGTCGGACGGACGCGTAGCACCCAGCCACCCACCCCCCCTCCCCCCAAAAAAAGGACGACGGCAATATAAGTTCGCACTTCCACGTTTTGGATTGAAATATCTGGCGGCCCCAATTCCAGCCCTGCAAAATCTCTCTTCTCCACCGTCCCCTTCCGCGCCCAGATTGCTCAAATCCCTAATTCGCCGCCATCCCTCAAATCGCCCCTCGTCTCATATCGTTCCCCACCGTTCCCCACCTCTGTGCCGGATGACGACGACAAAGACGACGGTCGCGCTTCACCACCGCACCGGAGCTACCTCATCTACGCCCTCGTCCACCGCACCGGGTGGTCCACCGACAACATCGGCCGCTACAACCGACGTGCCTCACAAACACCGAGTTCCACCGCATCAGGTGCGCTTCACCGATGCCGTCTCCCAGCTCACCGGGGCTACTTCACCGAGCACATCGTCGCACCTCCGCCCCCCGAGGCCGTTGGGGCTTCACCAACGGTCTCGTCCACCACATCGTAGCGTTCCGCTGCCACTCAAGATCTACATCCGTGCATGGCCAGCCAGCGCATCACCCTCAACGGCTCTAAAGTGACACGCACTCTAGCTAGGCGAGCATGCCCAAACGCCGGCCCGAACTAGGTATCCACACATCACTTCCTTGTGCACTATTCCGATGATGTTTGGATATCCTTTCACTGCTCTCTTAGCTTACACGCCTATGCAACTCTGACTTTAACTCTTATTTCTTCTGGAGATATCATCTGAAACAAGCAAATCCATTTTTAGCGAAGCATGACGGCGCTACAGGATCTGGTACACATCCTGCACACCCGTATAACCTTGTAAGTATCTGTCCTCCGGTACAACATCAAGGTCGATTCCTCTTATTTGATCAACCATTCGTCGTGTCAAAAATGCAGAGGGGGTGCAAGGAGCACAAGGCCTGCACATCCAAGCAAGTGGTAACATGGACTTGTACATGGAACATCCCAAGCGCAAGCAGAGCTGCAGTGAGCCTGTACAACGAGCTAGTGTAAGTCCGTGCATTTCATTTAATTCGTACTGGCATTCGTGTATGATTTGTGTGCAGTGGCTGATCCACAAATTCAAGTTACCAGGGGCGAACATTTAACTTAAAAAATACGAAGGCACTTGCACTCCGGAAATCAACATAACTTGAGAAATGTGAAGCTACATGCACTTTGAAAACCAGCTAATGATCCAAAGTAGTTCAGATTATAAACACTAAATGATGCAAGCACCAAAAAACACAAAATGCAACATTGTGTACAAGGACTACAAACATGGTCTGTACCTGCTTGAATTATTCGTTCTCTGGCTGAAAATAGCGAAGTGTAATTGCATGTATAACCAGTGCGCAAACTGCATATCAATATATCTATCCTGCACAAGTATGCCAATAGTTTCAAACAACAGATTAGAAAAGTATTTATGCTATGTTGTCATGATACGGGGACTTTCTGGTAGATGGCCTCGACGTTTCCTCAAGCTATGAAAATGCACTATAATTTGCTTGTCATCAATGCCTGCAAATCTCTGTCTCTCTCAACACAGTAGATCATCATTAGACACTAAATCCTTCAATGAGCTTGCAAAATGCTTGCATTAGATCCCTCATTAGACACTATATGTTCATCACCAGGAGCATGTAAAATGTTTGCATCAAATCCTTCATTAGCAGTCTGTTCATTAGACACTTCAGGCTCAAGAACAACATGAGCTTGTATGTTTGCACCGGAAACTTGATTAGATACATCAGATTCAGTCAGTTCAGTATTGATTGGGGGAGTTATAAAATAAGTAGAAATTGGTTTCATTTTCTCATAGATTCCCTACATACAAGCAGTTTTACAACACCGTCAGGTTTAACTATTGGCCAGAAATTGAAGAGTTGAATTAGATATAATCAGGGATGTGATGTACCTGCTCGTTGCGCATGCTACTCTTGCAAGCTGCGACTGTCCATTTGCGCAAGCTCGATGCCATGCCCGTGCTGCTGCTGCTGCGTCCCACGTAGGCTACACCCAGGGTTGGATCTTCATCTTCTTGTCCTTCCATTCGCTTGAAGCCCAGCGACCGCCCTCCAACGAGGGTGCGAGGAAGTGCTGTGTCGATCTGTCAAGCGGCCGCTAGGTTAGGAGCAAACCAGACTGGAGGCTGGAGTGAATGAATTGTGATTTTTCCTGCTGTCGATCGATATGGGAGGCGCTCGTATGGGCCGTGAGCCTGCTATAGGTCCTGCCTTGCACTTATGTTATTGGCCCATCCAATTGAAACATTTTTCTTTATTTTTTACATTGCCTGCTCGTGCGTTGGGACGAACAAAACTAGCGTGGGCCAACCTGGATAACTCAAACTAGGTGCACACTTTCCAGCCACCTGAGGCGGCCGCCCATACCAGCCCCTATGGTGGCGTCGCCCCTTTTTGCGTGTATGATTGGATAGTGAAAAATATTCCAGTGGCGCTTTTGATTTACCCACAGAATGGTTGAATTGCTTGTTTCTATGAACTGAGTTCGCCAATAATCTGAAGGATGCCAGTCTTTTCATCCTATTGCTTAGATCTCGATATGCCAAAAGTAAAAGCCAGTGTGATGTGTTTGGCTACAACTAGTCTGACTACATGTCCTCATATAACATATCAAGGACGCACCATCTTACCAGATTAACCATTCGACTTACCCATGCAGTGTGGGAAGAAAGAAGTATTGGGACTACGTATCCAAGCAATTGATGCCATGGACTCCTTTGTACAACCTTGTAAGCGAAAAAGAAGTTGCAGTGTGCCTGTACAAATAACTAGCGTAAGTTCAGTTACCTGCTTCTCGGAATTTTAGTTAGCCACTTATTGCAAAATTGTTCAATTACGTAGCTTGGCTTAATTTAGTTTGCTACTGATTACATAATGGCACAGCCTGTTAATCATATTGTAGACTGCGCCTATCTATGTGTTTGATACTTACTGTTAACAATTACCTGTTTGCCTTAACTTAAATATCTACTTGTTTGTTTAACTGCTTTGCTGCTGCAACAACGGGTTACAATGATGTTAATAACTACTGTACTTTTCAACATCCAATTGAAACTCTTTAATTCCTTGTTTGTTTAACTGATTTGCTGTTATAACTCCCAGTTGAGATGTTTTGCTAACTTCAACTTTTCTGAATCCAATCGGAACTTTAATGGCAAAACAGGTTAGCCCAAGATCAAAGAGTGAGGTCCCCATGGACGTTGCATCATCCCACAGCAGTGGCACTAGCCCAGTCATGCATTATGAATTGCCAACTTTTGATGCTGTAGAGGCTAAAGTAGTGGTAGAAAGAGATTCTGCTTCTGCACTTAGAGATGAAGTTGACATGTTGAGGAAGCAAACAGCACAATCACAAGCAGTACTCAAGACAACCATTAAATATTTGGTGGATTTCAAAACGAAGCAAGCTAAGACTGACCAGATTATTAAGGTCCTGAAGGAAAAAAGGAAATTAAATTCCTACTTGGTAAATCATAGGTGAAATGTTCTTTCCATAGTTGAATAACCTTTGTGTTGTCTGTTCATCTAATCAATCAAACCATTTGTTTTAGAGATCATGTAATAATTGTTTTTTTTGTTTTTTGGTTTGTAATTTTATTTGAGCACAAGTCTGTATTAATTGATAAGACTCGGAGACATTTCATTTGGATTGCTATGCCAGACCTACAAATATGCCAATCGGGCTGAATGTGCATTCAGCAATAGTAGTAGTATAGATGGACCATAAGTGGCACGCATCAGAAAGGGCCAAGATGCTGGCTAAAAAAGGATGTTGTTGTAGCCAAAAAAAGTAGGCCTGGCTTATGTATGTTAGTTGATATTATTGATCCATATACTCTATAAGTGTCTATATGTCTGTTAGTTCTGTACATTCTTGGTTGATTGACTCGGTATTTGAATCTTGATACATCGCTTGTGTACATATCTAAATGGGAGTACACATTATGCTGCGTGTGACATTTGAGTTGGACATGAAGTGTTCCAAATATTTGAATTCACCTTAAACTGGATTCTAGTTTCTGAATTTGAGTATCGGCATTTGTAAACCATATTCATATATGATAGTGGAATACATCTTTGTCGTCCTTTCAAAGATATATAAAAACACATAGAATGATTTATAAAGATTCATATAGGAATACAAAGTGGATTCGAATTTAGTTGCCAGGGTAAACGTGGATGCTTATTGTCCCAAAATTCGAAAGAAGCAGCAAAATGTCCACTCCCACGTCGGCTGCCTGAAGCCAAGTGTTTGGGAGATGGAAATTACTGTCTACCCATTACACGGACAATCCATCGGCCCGATTTCCACTGCTCTAAATAGGGGTAGGTTAGTAACTTCAATTAGACATGACACGACCGCCTCTGAGCCCATTCCGACACGGTGGGCGTCAAACATGGGCGGCAAAACACATTTGATTCAAGCTCATCCGAAAGACCTCTGTTTCTCCCTCCATTCCCCATTCATACACGGTGGGCGGAAACACAAACTCGACTCGGCCGAAATCGATGTAGGCAAATATTTTTAATAGGGGCAGGTTTGTAACTTCACTCAGACGTGACACAACCTCCCTACCTGTCAGCCCCGTTCATACATCATGGGCGCCAACCATGGGCGCCAACCACCCTCTTAGAATTTAGTACTTAGTTCGAAGCAAACAATGGATGCTAAATATCATTTCTCCAGTTTGCAGCTTCAAATCTGGCATGGCACAGCCATAATACGGTTTAATTGATCATGCTTAGGGTTTAATTGATCATGTTGGTTCCGTGGTTGTTTCTTTAATAGAAATCGGAGGGGAACCCCTCTTTTGCTAAAAAAACTATGCTTAGAGTTTCCCCCTTTTATGATCACTATACGATCAGAATATGTGCTTCGTGTCATAATAACACTGCTCCACCCATCAAGCTAAACAAGCTTAGATGTTCAAATACAAATATGATATTATTAAAACAGAGTTGTTTAATTGGTCAGCTAAATGTTCCTAAATTAGTTTTGAAAATGCATGTTCGTCGCTCGGGTGTGTATCTCTACAGGGTGCCCACAGTAGGCCGGCCCACCCTGGGATTTTGGGTCGTCCCAGGCCTCGATTCCCCTGTGTTCTGCTACGCGCTTCCGATCTCTACTCGACCCCAGCCGCCTACCTCGCCGGCGACTTGCCGTCCCCGGATGGCATGACTCTAGGAGGAGACGCCGGACTAACAGGAGGCCAGGAGCCGCTCACCCAACAGCGTCACCGCTGCCCGGGCGCGCCGCCGTGCCTACCTTCCCAGTCCGTTCAGGCCTCAGGCATGCAGCACCCACCAAGCCAACCCGATTTATCCTGAGATACGTCCTCAACACTCAGAAGCCACTCCTCATCACCCATTTTCTAATTGATTCATTACTCATTAGGCAGGACTGTCATTAGGGTTTGTTGTGTGCTCAGTGCTACCTACACATAATGGTTCAGATGTATTTTGGTAATCTTTAGTACCTCTAAAGTTCACAGGGTATTCAAAATTCCGGCCCTCGGAATAGAAACTAGTCATTTTGGATTGTTGGTCGTAGTGACATTGACCCAGATTACTACTGCAAGCCAGGTTTGTTGACAATTTTACTTGTCTTTCTTACTCATTCGATATAATATCCAATTATTCACGTCGATTAGTTGCAAACAATAAGTGCTAGACAAACTTCTTCATTCAGATTTTGGACGGTCTCTTACTGCAGTTACAATTCTGCATACTTGTCCTAATAAGCTCACAAGTAAATGATTGATTCACTACACCTATGCTTGCCTTGTCATATTTGTTGTCAATATTCTTTTAGGGTGGACCACCCTGTTTCTAAATACCGAAACCGTAGACATGAGTGAATAGTATTTCTCTATGTGATCTCTTCCATCATGTGAGGGTAACGAACACTGCATTGTATAGAAAGAAAGTGTCATTTCCAGCTTTTAGATAGGTTTTGATCTTTTACATGGAATACAATCTGCCTACTTGCTTTGTGTCGCACTACCAACACTCCACCCTTGAAGCTAAATATTACGCCACTCATAATTGCTTAGTTTATTTGTTCAAATACGAATTTCATATGATTCTAATGTTCCTACTTCAATTTTGAAATGTGTGCCTGCCTGTTATAGAGACATAAGGGGTTTGTATTTCTGTGTGTGGTCTGGTCAGCACGGTTGGGGAGGTGAACTTTGCATATGCAGGGGTTTATAGGGAGACACTCTCCGAGTTGAATCCGCAATGCATTCCATAGATAATCTGACTACTTTTTATGTTTTCATGAATCTCAGATTCTGAACAGCATCATAATGATTATGAGCTTGCGCGCATGAAAAGAATAAAGCAGAACAATGACATGGCTGTCAAACTTGGCATTAAGAGACTGAAATCAAGTCTGGATGCAATGCAATGCAAACGCTCTCCACCTATAGATTCATGCTCAGAATATGATCCTAACAGTGATTCCGAGCTAGAGGGAGACCTAAGTCAATGTAGCTCCCTAGTGGAGGAGTCAAAGGAAGATGCCCTATCTTATTCACCCATCAAGGTACTTGCTCTAACTTTACAAGGTTACATTGCTCGCACATATCTTGCAACCAATGCTTTGCATTGCTTCTACTTTGTTGAACTGCCATTAGCTTAGTTTACACATCGTGTATGTGAATACGCCCTGCCTATCCATTTTCAGTACATATTCCATCTGTCATCATACCATATTTATCCATTCAAATGTGGTTCTTGTGTATCAGACGTTCAAAAGGAAGAGGGCGATTGCTGACCATGGAGGAGCACAAGCAAAGTATTTGGAAAAGGTAGTGGCACCTGATAAATCAAATAGCCCATTAGGTGTAGTTGCAATATCACCTGACCCACAAAATACCCCAACTCTAGCAGACTCTAGCCCTACTACACTGGTCATTTCTAATGCCCCAACTCAGCAGACCCCAACTGCAGCAAACAGTATGATTATGCCAGTTGACATAGCACCAGCTGTACGATGCAAAAACCCCCATTCCAGCAAAGAGTACACCAAATCCAGTTGCCAAATCCCTTTTCGAACCAAAGAGAGCCCCAGTTGCAGCAAATAGGACCCATGTTCCATTTCTCCCCAGTTTAGAAGACGAAGCTTATGCTGTTGTCAGGAACTTTGTGCGCATCTTTCCTTAATGGAAAGATTATACCGCAGACACGGAACAATTTCCAGTCTTCCTCCGCAACACGCGTAAGTAATGTACTAATGTTATTCATGGTCATTACTGCATATGTTTCTGCTGACAGAAGACACAAGATTTCATTCTTTTAAATAGGCGAGGAGAACACTGGATTGTGATGACGAGCAAGAGTTGGTTGCGCTTTTCAAGCACTCGTTGATGAAGTATCGTTCCTACCTGAGGCAAGCGCACTTCCATGACAAGCCTCTGAACGAAATTTCTGTAAAGTCTCCGGTGCTACATTTATCCGACGGTGACTGGAATAGTCTTGTTACACATTGGTCTCGGCTGCAGCGTAAGGTACTGTCTATGATATCACATCACAATTTGAACTACATTTCTGCATTTGCCTTAATGTCTCACTTGTACGAAAACTGTTAGCAGAAGAACATTCATTCTCAAGGGACCACAGAATCTCGCAACTATACTGCACACTGCATTGCTCTTGTGAGTACCTCTTGCCCTGTATGACCATACTTACTTTCATAGTTGTTTGATTATGTAGCATCACTGCACATGTTAGCCTCGTAATCATCCATTTGGTGGACATTATAAGATCTGTATGGACTCTTACACAAATTTAGAATCGACCCAATGCTTTTGAAGAGGTTTAGCTCTGTAGTCCTCTTGTAAGGACTGAACGTGGTCTATCATTGTACTTACATTAACAACTACTCCCTCTGTCCCATAATATAAGAACGTTTTGTACAGTACACCAGTGTTCAAATCACTCTTGTATTATGGGAAGAGGGATTGGTTCATTTTGTAGCATTCTGCATCTTATCTCCCTCGCCCACCATTTACTGATCAGATCTATATTTAATCTTACCAACAAGTAGAATAACAGACAATGCCAGTGCAGAAGTGTAGCCCATTGCCCTTGTCAGTACATTTTGTCCTGTAACGCTTGTACTTCCAGGGATTGGTAGTTGATTATGTAGCATCAATCTGCATCTTATCTTCATTATCCTCTATCCCTTCCAGTATTATCATATCTATAATTACTCTCTACAAAATGTAGAGTACAGGCAATGCTTCTGAAGAAGATTCTGTGCTGAAATTCTGGAGTTATCCTTCCCTTGACATGGAGAAGGGCATTATAAAGACGGTGTTAACTGTTAATGTAAGTCAGTCCTTCTAAAGCCTTTATCCTCAACTGTTGTTTAATTTGCTCATACTCCCTATCGTTTACTACTGTTTAGTTTGCTGTTTCTACCAAAATGCATGTTCGTAAGAACCGTAAGTTCTAAGTTTTACTTGTAAAACCAAATTTCTTATTCATACCATGCACATTACTTAATACTCCCTATATGTATGCTTGGTTTTGTGGATCTATAATCCAGTGTGTGGTGAAGCAGCCCGCGTTTGCACCTTGTCATCTCCTATTTTATCTTACTGATGTGGCTGATGATATGAACAACATGCCATGCACATTATCCAAAATAGATATAATGATTTTCTTTGCCCTTCATCTATGCTTGTTATGTTGACATGGTAATCCAGTAGTGTGGTGAAGCTCCCCGCATTATGAACAATGCCAAATTATGCTATTGGTATTTTGGACTTATTCTTTATTTTCTAATTTGAAATTGGATAGAATTGACAGAATAGTTATCATCTTTGTTTATACATGTGCAAAACTTGTCATCTCTCTGCTTTGTTTCAGGGTGATATGCCTGATGGCATGCACAAGTCTGCTGAAGGCTGTGAGACAAACCCAACATATATTGCAGCAAAGAAGGCAAAACATCTTGAAGATAGCGAGACAACCCCAAAGTCTTGTCTTGATGCAGTGTTCAAGTTACTTGAGACTAACAGTCAGACAAGCTCATAGAATTCGTTGTCTGAATCAGTTCGACTTCTTCAGTACCAAGTTCTACCAGAAAGGCATTCTGCAACTCAACTTCGACTTGAGGTCCTATCTCTAAGAAAGATTGCGGAGAACACCAATGAGAACCTCATCGCTAAACAGCTACACTTGGAAGCTATGACCGACATGCTAGGCCGGTCTCACAGCCTTGCTCAGCAGCTTGTGCAGCAGTTCCCCCGCAAGGCTAACCTTTCTTGAACTGTCTTGGAAGTGGTCTTTATTCAGTATGATTTTATTACGCTGCAATGGTGCCCAGTTTTTGTAATCTTCTTCTTCATTGAGCTTTATGATCACAGGTGGCGAACTTCGATGCCCAATGGATGTAATGTACCTTAAATCCTTTATTGTATAGTGTAGGTTTATTCTTAGGTACTATGCCGTAATTTATTTATTGTATAGAGTAGGTTTGTTCTTAATTCCTACTAGTTACTGCCATCATTCGCAATCTGAAAAAAATTCAGATGTAGTCGACCGGGCCGAAACATTCGACTCTAACGGGCCAGGTTTTTAGCGGGCCACAATTGGGCCGGCCTGCGTCTTTCTTGGGCCCGAATGATTGGGGCCTTCACACATTGCGCCAGGCCCAAACTTACACCAGCCTATATTTTAGTTGGGCCTTTTGTCGACCCAGTGCTTAGTTTGGCCCAGGTAGTGTTGGGCCATTAACAGGCTGAATATTGTACTGGCCTGTTACGGCCGAGATGAAACCACGAGCCTTTAGCAGGCCAAAATGCATGTTGGGCCTCAAT
This sequence comes from Triticum dicoccoides, assembly GCF_002162155.2. NCBI lineage: Eukaryota > Viridiplantae > Streptophyta > Magnoliopsida > Poales > Poaceae > Triticum > Triticum dicoccoides. The sequence continues at coordinate 475,726,084 of NC_041393.1, read as the reverse complement.
TTTCACTAGTCATCGACGGGCCTTCAGCAGGCCGAAATGTAGACCGGGCCGTTATGGGCACAGTTAGCTCACGGGCCGTTACCAGGCCAAAACATATCTCGGGCCTTAGTTGGCCCACTGATATCATGGGCCTTTAAGAGGCCGAAAGCTTAGTACATGCATCAACGGGCCGAATTACGCGACAGGCCTTTAACAGGACGAAAGTCACGTTGGGCTTAACTGTTGCCACCTATAGCACGGGCCGTTAGTGGGCCCGATGTCCCGTCGGACCATATATGGCCCATGGGCAGCACGGGCCATTCCCAGGCCGAAATTCACACTGGGCTGAAATGGGCCCATATCTACATCAGGCCTCTAATAGGCCGAAAGTCACTGGGCTGTAGTTGGGCCCGAATATTCGGCGAACAATTAACGGGCCAGATCTGGCTTCGTGCCGCAAATGGGCCCAAATATTGGGCAAACAATTAACTGGCCAGATCTGGCTTCGGGCCGTAAATGGGCCCAAATATTGGGCGAACAATTAATGGGCCAGATCTGGTTTCGGGCCGTAAATGGGCCTTTATTAAGCAGGCCGTTATTGGGCTGGCCCACTGGTACCTGATTAAGTTCTACGGGCCTTTGACTAGGCCGGCCTTTTTAACCTATATGGGCCTCTGTTTGGCCCAGCCACGTGTTGACGTACCATAGGCATGTCTCCTCCAATGGACGGGCGACATCTGGCCCACTGACGAGCTGACAGGTGTTCCCTTCGGCCAATCATAATTTTACACGTGGAAATTTCCCATTGGTCGGGGCTGTTAACGGGTTATCGGATCCAAAATCCGACCCGATAGCTTAACGGCGTTCCGTTATGGTGGATGCCACGTGTCGGTCACCCTTGACGAAAGCACTTCTGTGACGCGCGATTTATCATCATGGAAGTGGACACTTCCATGATGATAATTTTGCTAATGTCATGGAACACTTCTACGACATCACAGGTATGACTATCTTGATTCTGTCATAAATTTTTCATGGATGTACATGCATGACAAAAAACGCGACCTATTGTGACAAACATGTATCATCACGGAAGTGTATTTTTTTGTAGTGAATGCAATCGAAGGTAGACACCATATGAAAGATGCTACAAATATCCCTCTGCCAAGTTAACAGTGTCTCATCATAAATGGCGTTTAAACAAATGTGAAGCAGTACAAGAAATAAATCATATGCAAGATGCAAACAACATCACACTATCATGTTAGAGGCCTCTCGTCATTAGTGCCATTGCATATTCACAGCATTGCATATTCACAGCTTATGATGTGTAAACTAAGGAGAAGGCATTTCAACAAATTAGAAGCAATGGGAGCTAGACACCATATGAAAGATGCAACGAATATCACTCTACCAAGTTAAAACTCTATCGTCATAAGTGACATTTCAACAAATTAGTAGTACAAGCTAGAAAAGAATGTGAGATGTAACCTATATCACACTCCGAAGTCAAAGGTGTCTTATGATAAGTGATTATTGCAGGTTACACAACAGTAGTAATTTGATGTAAGAACATGGTGTGATAGACAGATATTGTATGTTCTAGAAACAGGAACACGTGTCTTATTCAAGTATAATGTGTAAAGTAAGCAGATGGAATTCAACAAAATTAGAAGCAATACAAGCTAGACATCACACATAACATGCAACCACATAAACAGTGCCCAAGTTAGGGGGAGCACCGGTGATGCTGCACTAGGGGAGACGTGCTCATCATAAACACAGCTTTGTTGAGTGTCTATGCATGTGTTGTCTTGGAAATCATCTTGGGGTTGTGGAGGAGTAGAAACTGTAGAGGCCCTCCATTCGGAAGGAGCACCTTTATCCGCTGCCTTGCTAACTTCCTTCCACTTTATTGATTTTGAATTGTCAAGTAAAACCGACAAGAAAAAGCAATGAAATTCTCTCTTCAGAACTCATTCATGCATGATACTGACAATCACTACTTTGATGTAAGGCAAACACATGATACCAAGATGGAATATGTACGAAAAACAGGATGGCATGGCATGTTCACAACTGTTTGTGTAAACTAAGCAGAAACCATTCCAGCAAATAAGAAGCAATGCAAGCTAGACACCACATGAAAGAAGCAACCAATATGACTCGGCCAAGTTAAAAGCGTCCCATCATAAATGGAATTTCAACAAATTAGAAGCAGCGCATGCTATAAATCATATGAAAGACGCAACTAATATCGCACTGCATATACTAAAGGTGTCTCGTCATGTTGATTGATGCGGGATACAAAAAAACAATAGTTTTATGTAAGGACATGCTTAATAGACAGATGTACTATGTACTAAATACAGGAAGGCATGTCACATTAACAGGTATAATGTATAAGCTAAGCCGACTAGCACATGCAGTTTAACAAGATTAGAAAAATTACAATCTAGACACCATATGCAACATGCAACCACATATCACGCTGCCAAGTTAGAGCAAGCACCTGCGATGCTAGTGTAGGGGAAATGCTGTAATCAACTACAGAGCTACGTTCACTATCTTCATCTAGCATTTCTGTTTCTTGAGAATCATGTCGGGAGGTTGACGCTGCATTCTTTAAATGAGGAGTAGTCCCCTTGCCTGCCTGCCTCGTCATAAGTGATTGATGAGGGATACACAAGAACATTAGTTTGATGTAAGAACATGGTTAATACACAGATGTACTAGTATGTACCAAAAACAGAAAGGCATGTCATATTCAAAGGTATAATGTGTAAGCTAAGAAGATGAAATTTAACCAAATTGGAAGCAATACAAGCTAGACATCCGGCTGGAGTGGTGAGCATGATCATCTAGGACCTGAGAGCCTGGTGGGAGGCGGGCTGCTTCACCACCATCGCAGCTTTTTAGTTGGCTTCCAGGAGATGCCTATCTTTGCTGGGCTTGTCACTGGCTCGGCCAGTGCCCTGACTAGCTATTTGTCTTCTGGTGCTCACGGGATGGTGGTTCATGTAAAAATATCTTTCCTTATCTTAATAAAGACCGACTTCGGCCTTTCGAATACAAGCTAGACACCATATGGAACATGCAACCACATATGACACCGCGAAGTTAAAGCAAGCACCTGGGATGGTGGTTCATTGCGAGCGAGGTAATCAACTCCAGAGCTACGTTTACCGTCTCCATCTGCTGACACTGCACCCTTTATAGCGTTGTAACGTGACGTGCCTAGCCGCATAGAAAGCTGGCACGACTTGTCTCTTTTCTTTTTTGCTTCTCTCGAGGCAGACTCTGAAATACCCTTGCATAAAAACACAATAGTGAGAGTATGGGTGAAGTGCGTGTGCAAAACTAGTGCACTGCAAAAGTAGCAGATAGCAGGTGGCTGAAAAATAAATGACAGGAGACATATGATAGCTCTACAACATTGCATGGCAAACAAAATTAGATTCTACTCCGTATGATTTTGTAATATATGAGCACAGGAAATGCAGGTACTCCTCCAGCACACCACCACATGTGGTCATATCTAAGATAACAGTCGACTGAAAATAAATAGGTCAGTCTATTTCTTTAATGAACCATCCGGTCTATAAGGAACGGGCAGATGGCCTTCGTCTACCTCCCGCCAGTCACTGTTGACGATCTTTCTTGAACCACCAGCGACCATCGGCCTAGACCCCTGCCTCCGCCGCCCCGCCCTCCCATCGACCTCACACCACCGCCGTGCTTGGCAGCGCCCCCAGGCCATCCCTTTAATCCCGGCCGACCTCCAGATCGGGTGCCAATAGCTCTAGGCTGCACACGCCCCTAAGATAAACACCAAGGCGCTGCTTCCCCGGCATAATAGTCGTACTAGCGCCTGTTAGGCCGGGGACTGCTTCCGTTAATTGGGAATCAACTGGCCAGAAATTGAAATTCAGGGGGGCGACGGACCTCTAGCTAAGGTGAAATAGTATATGAGGAGAAACCTTGTGCATCGCGAGTTACTAGGAACATCTAGTATCAAGAAGAAGCGGTCAACTAGTGTCTTCTATGGGATGAATACCGTGCAAGCAGAGACGTAAGATTTGCACGAATAAGGGAAGAGGGGTACCTTTTCGGTTTCCGGTGTGGTCACCTCCACATGTGGCGCCGATCTTCTTCTTTTTACTGGGAAAACTTATGTTCTGGAGGGTGCAGGCTTGGACGAACCCATGGCCAAATTGTTGACTGTGTTGCCGTGGTCGTATGTTAGCGAAGGGGAAGCAGATCCGAGCCAGCGAAGGACGGCGTAGCAGGAACAGCTCCGGTGCGGTGGAGGGTGGCGAAGTTGGAGCGGCAGCGGTGAGGCGCAGGACGGTGTGGTTGAATTGGCTCGGGTACTGACGGCTCAGCCTCGGCTTCAACTACTAGCCGTGGAGGACGTTGCGGTTGAGGTCACTGTGGACGACGACGTCGGGGTATCGGCTCCGGCGTGATGGAGGAGGGCGACAGTTGATGGGTGGGATGGGGTGGCGGACGGAGGACGCCGGGGTTTCGCGGCTGGTGGAGAGGTAGTTTTGGCGCCCACGGAGTACGAATGGGGAATCGGACGGGTGGGGGAACCATGTTTCGGTCTGGGACGCGCTTGTTTTTGGCTTTTTTGAACAGAAGATGGGACGCGCTTGTTTGAAATTTGGGGAAAGTAGTACAAAATTTGCCCCCCTCTTAAATTTCGGACCTACTGCGGGTCGGGGGTAGGATGGTAATCCCATGTGTCCCAAATACTGGGCGGGAGCGATTTTGGCCGCGCGCATGTGTGCTTAGGCGGCCATTGTGTATGAATGTTTTTCGGAGGCGGTTGTGTGGCGTCTAGATGAAGCTACAAACCTACCCCGGTTTAGACCTTTGTACGTCGGGCCGGTAGGTTTCGGGTCGGAGTTATTAGAAAAGTAATTTCCTTGTACTACCAAACATTGGTCTCACGCGGTTTCGGGCGAGTAGAGGCTCTTTTGGCGCTTTGTTCGAAATTTTCAAACACAAGCATTTACGTTTAGAGTACTCTTGAACTATGAGGATTGCCTAAATAGCCAACGTTATATTTGACCTTGTATGTTTGAAAACCTCATTAAATTATCCGCTTCTTTTTGAAATTTTGACACTTGAAAATCCTATAACTACGATTATTTTGGAATGGAGGAGCTAAATTTGAATCTATTTTGTACACGACTACATATGCTATTATGTAGAAAATCAGAGCAAAGATTGGTGCCCCCATAATTTAGGTATGGTTTACAAATGCCATGATATCAAATTCAAATAATTGAATGGACTTCATGTTGAATTCGATTTTTTAAAACCACCTTAAGTTGAATTCAAATGTATGCTAGTTCATATGTAGCTATTTATAATGTCCATTGTGTAACTTTTGTATGTGTAATGTGCTTTACACACACAACATGAACTATACTCACGTTTATATTCGATTGCTAAAGTGATGCATTGTCTGGAGTTCAAAATACTAACTATGTGGATCAATTGTGTCGAATAATAACATAGACATGCTCAAATTCGATAGAATCTAGATGTCTGATGGATCAATGACTGCTCCTTACACGAATTGCAAATATCATGATCCCATCCTAATATTTGAATACAATTTATATCTTTAATCAATGTGTAGAGCAGTCTTTTACGTGTAGTTTCACTCTCCATCGGTGGTCTCTCACACGTGCTCACACACACTCTCCCGAGGTGTCTTTCTCGCACACATGCTCTAGATATAACCCTCCCTCCCTCTCGTAACCATTTACAACTGTTTTCACTAACCTTTATCACAAGCACTCTTCCTCTCGCAAACATACACACGCACAATCCTCATTGACCCTTTCTATATACATGGACCTGTCTACGTGTCTCATGTACGCACATTATCTTTACGCCTGTCTCTCACGCACTGTCTCACACCTCTCTTCCTAATCGACGAGTATGATTCTAGCAGAGCATTCTGTAGGATGCCCCTTAAAGTTATGTTGGATGAATAGTAATATCAGAGATAAAGGGGTTACCTTAGTCTGAGAACCTAGGGTTACAAATCCTAGCCGGCTTTGTCAGTGGACACAGAGTCCTTCACAATTCTGCTATGTTTGTCTTGTACGACTAGTCATCCATGGGTCTTCCTAAATGCGTCACGGGCCGACCAATGTGGCATAGGACGGAACCAAACAAAGGGCCTCACCTCGACCCACCGGACCTCACGCGGTGACACACCCTCTGCCCCCACGTCTCGTTATCTTCTCACACCCACACATACCAACACAAACACCACACACACAGCAAATTTCTCCTGGTGCCTCTATTCCCTCCCCCCTTGCATATACACACTCAAGGGAATGGAACCTCTTGTCGTGACGTCATATTCGTCTCTCTCTCTAGACCACTCTCATTTCTCGTGCTATCTC
>NC_041393.1:475701682-475719445 GCF_002162155.2 Triticum dicoccoides | reverse complement strand
CGGCCCCTCTATCCATGCCTCTCTCGAATACGTAATACACACACATACCTCTCTAGGCCCCGCCAAATGCATCAACTACACATTCACACATGTTACATCACGTACCCCATTGATCTAAAAAGCCCTCTCTTCACGTTTATTTCGCATACAACATTCCTTTTGAATAAAGTGTGGCCAAAAAATTATTTTAGAGTTTCTACATATATACAACATTACGAAGTTATATGGAGGAGTACGAACGCTAATTTGCATTGCATGGTACCCACAATGATATTTATTCCGCACTATGAATTTGTATATTTTTATTCTATATACAAAGTTAGTCATAATAAAGAGAAACGAAGAGCATCTCTCTCTCCATCGCATACCCCCCCTGTACGCCCCTTTCACGTATGCATACAAAACTATCTCCAGGTCCTCTAAAAGTAAGCCCCAGAAAATTCACGCGTGTTTCATCTTTCTCTCGCGATATATGCAATGACGATCATTGTATTTGAAGAAAAAGCACGATACGTACATTGGACTTCAGAATCCACTCATTACGGTCACCATTTACGTTTAGTGGTTATTATACAGTCACGGCCTCACCGTACAACTCTGTATTTGCTCATGACATGACTAGTTGACCAGTTAAACGCTCCATGTGGCACCTCTAGTGTTGCATCACATTATCTCACTATCATCGTGCCCACCTGTCGACTTGTATCTACTCTACATCTACACTCTTATAAAATACATAAAATACACTCTTATAAAAAACAGAGTTGGTGATGATGGTGTGCCTGCCATCCTGCAATATAGGCCATCCGATTTATATCTGACAGATAGGAAAGAAACTATGGCAATTTTGCAAAAAGGTACCCACAAACCTCTCCACATTTGCAAACAAGGCCTTCCCTCCTTCATCCTTTTCTCTCACAAGATAAACAAGTCATACAAATGCATCTTGATGTTACGTGCAACGCACGGGCATCTTGCTAGTAAGAATGAAAACAAACAACAACAAAATATTTGGACGGTGGTTCAAAGTCATGACCGCGGGCACAGCGGACAAGGTGGCCTTGTATTGGTATGCTGAGCCGTCTCTTTTAACACACAGGAGCTGGTGTGGTGATTATACACACACGCACGCATGCACACGAACTGCATCCACGCAACACTCACACAAACACATGCACACATGCACGCACGCAACACTCACACGTACACACGCAGCCACGCACGCACGCAACACTCACACGCACACACGCACGCATGCATGCACACACCAGTACACCACACGACCAACACACACTCTCACGCTCAAGTGCTCAACCTACACATGCATGTGCACACATCAGGCCCTGACAGACACATACACAACCAGGTGATTCCCGCGCACAGGTTGGAGCCTTGTCGCCCTGCGTAAATTTGTGTTTATCTGACCTTTTCCTATGCGAACTGACGGGTGGGACCCACAAGGAACGTGGTCAATTTAACTAGTCAACATGGCGCCACGCAGACTATTTGGCCAGTCAACAGAGTGCAATCCGATGCTAAACTGTGAGCAAGTGACCGTATAATCACCACAAAACATATATAGTGACCGTAATCAGCTTATTCTGAAGCTCGGTGACCGTATTATGCTTTTCTCTCTGTAGGCCCTCCAAAACTACATCTCTACACGTTCTCGCATGTTACATCTAACAACTATGCAATACAGCACTACTACTACACTCTAACACAATAAATCATATGTGTTTTTAGTTTTACTAGATATCATATTGTTACTTATAATTATTCTGTTTGCATACATTAAAATTGCCTTTGAAATGTATGGCCAGTATCATCTACCGCGCGGGAAAAATCCCACCCTTTCATGTTTAATCGGGTTTGTATCGATGGATCGTGCGAAACAGCAAAACTATAGTACTATATAGTACAAGTGACAGTTCACTGAGCCGTCGTGTCGTCTACTCCTCCGTCGTAAGAGTGGAGCGCTCACTTTGATAAATATTCTAGTCCCTTTCACCGACATGTGGGACATCAAGCTATCGGGTCCACGTGCCATACCAGAATACAGTGCAGAGCAGTCGGGGTGAAGCACCCCAGTCATGGCGCCGGCGTAGTAATGAGCAATGAGGCGTCAAATCACAAAGCTGCACCTTTCCCGCAGTTAAGTTGGAGGGACGAAGTAATAATGCTAAAAAAATAAGTTGGAGGGACGAAGCAACCATCATTTCACTCGTTGCTGAATCCGCTTCTCCCTCATCTTCTTCAACTTAACCACGTGTTGCTTCTGCCGTTGTTCTGCCTCATGTGGGACACGAATCGGCTTGGTAAAGCACTGACACATGGGACCGCATGTTAGCAAACCGCCAGGACAACGTCCTCTGAAAATAAGAAGCCTAATCCTAGACTTACAAAGGGCTACGTAGCTGCTACGTATACTTTCCATCAAATCTATATATGCCCCCCTGATTTTCAGGTGGGGTGGGCCTAATCCTCTCCTTTAATCCAATCAAATAGTCCCACATCACATCAGTTCGTAACTTTACATAAACCATTACGTGGATGTAGCATTGCTCAAATAAGAAACCTCCCCAGCCATCCACGCGGCAAAATCACCTCCTTTTTACTAATCTTGATTCTATAATTGTTTAGATCAATATAATTGAGATTTGTATAGATAGCACACAGGAGCAAAACCAAGTGGTACGGTTAAGGGCATCCACAATGTGTAGCCAAATGTGAAAATAGCTTTTGGCATCATGGGAACCATTGTGGACGGTGTTGCCAAAGCCAAAAAGATGGAATTGAAGCTCCCTGATTGATTGATTGAAGGAATAGAAAACTGCAACGTCTCTCCTCTTTCTCCCATGCTTGGATGCATGTAGTATAGTATAGAGCACAGAGTGTACTACCCTGTCCCTTCTATCACAAATCACAAAGCAGTGAGGCAACAAATCACAAAAGCACAGACGAAGCAACCATCATTTCACTCTTTGCTGACTCCGCTTCTCCATCGTCTTCTTCGAGAAACCATCTCATCGCACTAGTACTCCTAGTAGTACTAGTAAAGGACTTCCTGGATGCAAATAAGACGGATGTCTCGGTTTGCAGGCGGCACTTGCGAACGACTTACCGTGGTCTCCCTCAATGGTGTTCTCTGTCGAACGCACTTCGCCAAACCACAAAAAAAAGATATCATCGACGTCACCGCAATGGGGAAGGAAGTCAAATATAGTTACTACCTCCATTTTTTTGTACACAAGTCCAGTATATCAAAATTACAATTTGCAAAGGGCCACTAACACTAATCGAGGCAAAATTGATGGGGTTAGCAACCAAGGACATTAATATCCCCTACATGCATGCGGAAATGAGAAGGTTGGTTTGCATGGCGCTGCATTAATCAAGCGATGAGGAGTGAGATGGTTAGCTCTTTGATCTTTGGAGAAAAAAATACGCATTAATTGACATGTGAAACGAGGATTTGTATCGATTAAATCCCGCGAAGGAAAACCCCGCCTTTCTTTTTTAACACTAGTACTCCTAGTATGTACGTACTTATCCTGTTTGGGTCTAGGCCTTGCATTGCCAAACTTCGCCACACATTTTTGTCAAGCTTGCCTAAACTTTTCAAAATGAGAAGGAGGTACACTTGCGCATGGCTGTCGCTGTCGCACCGCACCCTCACACGGTCGCGCCTGCACGCCGCGGTCGCACCGCACCCTCACACAGTCGCTCCTGCACGCCGCAAACCCAACCAAGGGAACGCACCCTCACTAACACGTGTTGTTACATGTGAACAAACCAAACTCAGCCATCCTATCGCTGACACATAATTTTCGTTCATAGAGTATGTTTATCCAACCGCATGTTGGGGAGTATCTGTACAACCCGTGCGGTGGTCTGTTGGGGAAGAAGAAGAGGTGAGGAAGAAGGAAAGAAGGGTTAGGAGACGTAGGATATTCATCCAACCACCTGAAATGGTAGACTGACCCAAGTCAGGGGACTTGCATAACAAATATATGTTTTTACATAGCAAAAGATCAATAAAAACAACAACATAAAGAAAAACTATCACTGCTCACGGAAAGAGACGGCCTCGTCGTCTTTGGCTGCTGGCGCGAACCAGCCATCGCCCCCGACGTGTGTCTCCGCACCATGATTGTCCTCGGCCTCCAGCTACTCGTTCAAGCGGAGCGTGCAGGCGCTCTGCATGGACGAGAGCACATCCCGGTTCAAGTCGAGGACGTCTGGTTCCGCCTGCAGGAGGGCCTCGATGGCAATGGCATCCGCGCGCTCCGCGTTGAGTCGAGCCTCCGCCGCCTGGTTCAAGTACAGGACGTACGGTTCCGCCTGCGGGAGGGCGTCGATGAGAGCGGCATCCGCGTGCTCCGCGTCTAGTTGAGCCTCCACCGCCCGGTTCAAGTCCAGGACGTCCGGTTCCGCCTGCAGGAGGGCGTCGATGAGAGCGGCATCCGCGCGCTCTGCGTCGAGTCGAGCCTCTGCCGCCCGGTTCAAGTCCAGGACGTCTCGTTCTGCCTACAGGAGGGCCTTGATGGCAGCGGAATCCGTGCGCTCCGCCTCAAGTTGAGCCTCCGCCGCCCGGTTCACATCCACGACATCCGGTTCCGCCTGCAGGAGAGCCTCGATGGCAGCGGCATGTGCACGCTCCGCGTCGAGTTGAGCCTCTGCCTCCCAGTCCTCCTTTAATAACGCCATGTTGAACCGCTGGTCCGCCTGCACCATGGGGGACTCGGACGCCGGCACGAAGTCGACGTCCATCATCTCATACCCATCGGGGGCCTTCTACGCCGCGACCTCCGCCATGAACGTTGGATCGGCTTCCTCCTCCTCGTAGGTTGGCTCCAGAGAACTCGGGGATTGGCCCGCCGCAAAGCAAGCTAGGGAAAAGAAGTCTGTGGCACCGACCGCCACCGTGATTTTTGCGCGGCGCTCCAGCGTCAGCATCTTGTAGTAAGTGATCTTGCGGCGCACCATGGCTTCCCGTTGAACTAGGGGACGCTTGATGCGGGCTAGGGGATCGAAAGGTGGGGGAATGGGCTGGAGATTTCGTGTGGTTTTAGGGCAGTGACTAGCGTAGGCCGAGCAGCAAAGGTTCTGGTGTGAATAGTGGTTCCGGTGACGACCTGTCAATCGGTTTTGACTGTACATCGCTCTTGTCGCGTTCGCGTTGCAGCCCGGCACGCTGGACCCTCCATGTTGCTCACCGAATGGAACGTGCTTCGTCTTGTGGGACCGTAGTCGAGAGAAAACCGATGTCCCTCCCCCTCCCCTGCCCGCATCATTTATTATACCACCACTCCCTCCGTTTTATGCGGAGTAAATAAAAATAGAGGGAGTATACTATGGATGAGGATCCCCTGATGTGGCCGAACCCATTGAGTAACTGACATGCAGGGCCTAGCAAGCATGGGGTCCGCCAGTAAGTGACCGAAAGGGAGGGTAAGGCAGGGATACCTACGTAAGAGGATCCACTTCCATTATACTACTTTGACCAAATGTTAGAGTAATAATATATGACATGCAACTTACACAAATGTTAGAGTAATAATATATGACATGCAACTTACACAAAGCATACAGGGTCTAATGCGTTTTTCGAGGCTAACTTTGACCAAATCTTAGAGTAATAATATATGACATGCAACTTACACAAAGCATACGGTCAAATTTGTATGTGAAAGGAGTTTCCAATGATAACATTTTCACATTATACATCTCATGTACTATTAATCTTGTTAATAGTCAAATTGGAAACCATCTCGAGTACAAATCTAGGAGTACGTACGAATCTAACAATATTGATTGGGTGTTGTTGAATGTTGATACCTTTTTTATCAAAGTAGAGATACTTTGACTACACATAAAACTTATATGTAAACTAGAAAGGATAGGAGGGAGTATATTTTATGTTCAAAAATGAAACGAACATTGAATACACTTTATATATGATTTGCGGATGCTATGATCACCGGTTCAAAATTTTGAATCCGCCTTAGGTATCACGTGCCCCCACTCATTCCCTCTCGATTTCATCTCGGGGTACGGAGATCTATTGAAAGAGGACTAGGTGGGTACATGCAAATGATACTCGGTGGAATGTTCAAATGAGGCATGCGGGAGGATGGACTCAACTGGAGGGCGACATGATCGATGGAGAAGAGGGTTGGAGAGGAATGAGAAATAAGCAAATGCCACATGATTATACTTGAACGGCTCAAATAAACAACAAGTTGTCTCGCTTGGACTACATAGTGAAAGGCCTAATGCGCAACATGGAGCACTGACGCTCGAATATGGCCGGGAAAATAGGGAAACTGACATGTGGGGCACACCCGTCGAGACGACGTAGCGCAAACTAGTCCAATGGAGGAGCTGGCGCACGACCTCCTCGCCACCGACAACCGTTCATGTGGGTCGTTGGGGCCAACAACGGGGCACAGCTCCAGCACCGCCTCTGGACACAGCAACTGCTGTGAGCGACACGCTCATATCATCGCTAGACACGGTCGGTTTCAGTTTGCCGAGGGTGGCATTTGGTTTGTGCCCAAGGTTGCCCCATCAAAGCATTGGGTAGCCAAAATTTTGGTTGAGGTATTGGTTGCCCATGATTTGGCCGACATTGGCAAGAAAAATGAACTAGAGTTGGCTAGAGTTCATTGGCATGCCAAAGAAATGGCAACCATCCAAACAAAGACCAATCTTTGGGTCATGACCAAAATTTTGGTTGAGGTATTGGTTGCCCATAATTTGGCCGACATTGGCAAGAAAAATGAACTACAGTTGGCTAGAGTTCATTGGCATGCCAAAAAGTGGCAACCATCCAAACAAAGACCAATCTTTAGGTCATGACCAAACTTTTGGTAAGGTGCACTTTGGCCACAATCCAAACACACCCCAACACCTGGCTCGTCGAGGATGCATGGGGCGCCGCGACGCATCCGCGGAGTGGTGTAGCACGGCCAACTGCATCCTCTGGACCTAAGACCATGCCGGGTCGTCTTGCTTTTTCAATGACATGCGGGGATCGCATGTGAGCAAAGGGCATATCCAACGTTGCCACGACCGCAGCTGACTACCCTGGCACACCAAAACCCTCGTCCCTCGCATCGTCGCACGGTGCGTTCCCAACCGGCGCCAGCTGCCCGCATTCATGCCGTCCATTCGTATGTCATCATTAAGAGCCTCGGTGCCCGAGGAACCAACTCCGGCGACTTAATGACGCACCCGGACGCTTGGCCTCACTGGAATGCGCTACTTCAAGCGGCAACACCCAGCTAACCTCCACACCATAGCGCATCGTCCTCCTACCTGGCACCACATCCGCCATGACTGCAAGTGCGAACGCTCTGCGGGAGATCTTGTCTTCGGGGATGAAGCTCGAGGTCGCCGCCCTCACTCAAGTCGCCTCTCGCGACGCAATAGCGGTGTAGTCGGACGCGGACGCGACCGTACAAGTGGTGGCCATGCTAGCGGCCGACAACGGGAGCACCGTCAGCCACGCGTCCTACTTGGCGCCGTCCAACGTCCGGCACCGCCGAGGTCGGGGACTCCTCCGAGGATGAGTAGGGCATGGGAGGCGGCAGGGCATGGTGTGCCAACTGGCCGGTCCGAATCCCGTGTTCTACTCTTCCTCGCCGGAGACCGCACCTTCACTTCACGGGTCTTGAACCCCGCCCCGTACATAGAGATCGCAGATGGAGAACGTTGGTCGCCGCCGTAGAATAAGTTTAGGGTCGGGTTTCTTTTATTTTTCTGTCCTATAAAAGTTCAAAATGTAATGAAAATCTGCCGTGTTTGCATTAATCTCGGCCGGTGTATATGAACTTTCACAATAATATACATATTGTAGGAGTACTAGCCAGATGCCCGTGCATTTCACGGAAGATCAAGATCTTGTGGGAGAAAAGGATCAACGAGGGAAAGCCTTATCTGCAAATGTGGAGAGGAGTGCGGGTAAATTGTCATAGTTTCCTTCCTATCCGTTAGATATAGATTGGACGGCCTATATTGTAGGATGACACGCACACCATCATCACCAACTCTGCTTTTTATTGAACCGAGACAAATCTAACATGCGAAGTAAAATAAACACATAGGGTCTATACATACACAAATTATCTTAGGCACTCCAATAGTACATCCACTACACATTCACGCATTTCACATCTTTCTACATCTACGGGAACCTACAAAAGGGTTAACGTAAATTGCCTCTCTCTCCCTCCCCTGATTTTCATGGTGGTGGGCCCCTCCCTCCCCCAAATCTACAATCAACAGCTCACATGTTTCACATTACGTTAATTATGTAACTGGGATTACGTAGGTGTAGCATTACTCGTCCTAAAAAAACCAACTAAGCCATCCTCCCAGCATATCGCGCGGGAAAAGACCCGGCCGCGCCATTTTAGTCGGGATTACCGGATTACTACTCCCTCCGTTTAGAATTACTTGTCGTAGAAATGGATATATCTAGACATTTTTTAGTTCTAGATACATCCATTTCTGCGACAAGTAATTCGGGACGGAGGGAGTAGTAGTAGTATCGATGGATCGCGCGAAGCAACAAAAAAAAATTTTGAGGGGGCGAAGCACCTAGTTTAAAAGGAAAAAAGGCGGTACACTCACAGCACTCCTGTCGCGGTCGCATTGCACCCCACACACGTTCGGTCCTGCACACGGCTCACGCAAACGGAACGTGCTTCGGCTTGCCTCTTCACTGACACGTGGGGCTGCACTTGGAGAAACCGACCATGCGCCAAACTCCCCCCGCCCACCGCGCGAAAATCCTCCCCCCCACACACACACCCAAAAATTCCCCCCAAATCCGATTCAACCGCCCTTCGGCCAACTAGCCAATAATATTCCCCAAACCCCGCTCCCCCTGTCCCCCTCCACTCCATTCGCTCTGCCAAAGCCGCCCTCCCCGCCGCGCCGATACGTCGGCACCGCGGTTCGGTGATCCTCTCGCTCCCACAGTACGCTCTCGTAGACTGCCGTCCTCTAGCCGTGCCGCCACCTCTGGCTACATTCTTGTGGAGGCGCACGGCAGTCAGCGCCGCCACCGCTGGCAACGTTCATGTGGAGACGCACGGTGGTCAGCTTCTCCCACGGTACGTGCATTCTAGACTGAGGCCCCGCTCATGTCGGTGTAGCGTTGAATGTTAGCTGATAGACGCTATTAATCTCACTGTTTGCCGAAGTAGTTTACTGTCAATATGCTCTGCTTAAGAAGCTTCCTTGCCCTGTTCTGCACTCAATCTGCTTAGCTGAGATGGCATGCCAAGGCCGATTAGTTGCTAAAATATCCTGCCATATATTTATTGTGACGTAGATTGCCATGGTCTAGTAGCCAATCTGTTAGGTAAAATAGCTCTACACCATTTTATACTCGATCTTTGTTGCTGCGATGGCCTTTGATAGTTCGATGGTTGTGTGCTCGGCCTCATTGACTGCTGAAACAGCCTGCCATAATTTAGCACACAAATCTGTTTGCTGAATTAGCTTTACATATATTTCGTTACTTAGATCTGCTCGTCCAAATATCTTGCCATAGCTTTAGACATCGACCTAGGTATTTTTTTTCTGGACTTCATAAAAAAGCATATATGTTTTTCCTGTAATATCTAGTAGAAGAACTAAATTGTATGTCTAACAGATGGACAGGACTTGGATAACTTCTGCTCGAAGATTTCCCGCTGCATATGTCGAGGGGGTTGAAAACTTCATGAACTTTATCAGAGCTGAGTACGGTGGTCCGAAATCAGATGTGCTCTGCCCGTGTAGTAGTTGTATGAATTCAGTTACAAGACCCCAGTCAACTGTGCAAAATCATCTACACTTGTATGGGATGTCGATCACATATACTAGTTGGGTTCATCATGGTGAGGCTGTGAACGTCAATGTTATTGACTATGTGGAAGTAGCAGATCACCATCTTGATCTGTCTGATGCTCAGGTGGAAGAGGAGGAGGAGGTGGTGGTGGCAAAGCCAGTGAGTTTGACCAACATTGAAACAATGCTACAAATGCTCGTGCATTCCGTGAACTTTCACCTGCAGAACAAAAATGGTGGGCCCGCATATTGGAACAATGCAACGTTGATGTCACCCCAGGAAATAAGCTGTCAGTATTCTCAGCTATGGTCACCTTTCTTTAGGTGAAGACATCTGAGCGGATGACCAACAAATCATTCGATGCGATGTTGGCTGCTTTCCGCAAATCTTTCCCAGATGCGTCTGAGCTGCCACACACCTACAGTAAAATGAAGAATTTCCTTCATGCAGTTGGAATTGGATATGATATGATCCATGTTTGTAAGAATAATTGTGTTCTATTCCAGAAGGATTATGCCAACTTAAGTGAATGCCCGAAATGCAAATCATGAAGATGGAAAGATGGCGATGATGTGAAGAGGATTCCTCATAATGTTCTTAGACATTTTCCAATTACACCAAGATTGCAGAGGTTGTTTCATGATGCTGAAACAAGAGAGGATGTACTGTGGCATTCTAGGAACCAGGAATACAGAGATCAGAATGTAATGAGCCATCCATCTCATGGTAGTGGGTGGAAAAGCTTCAATGATAAACACAAGGAGTTTGCTGCTGACCCGAGAAACATTAGACTTGGCTTAGCTTCAGATGCATTTAACCTATTTGGCCACCAGAGCGCCACATATAGCATGTGGACAGTGCTTGCTATCCCTTACAACATGCCTCCAAATGTCTGCACCAAAGAATCAAACTACATGATGGCCTTGCTCATCCCAGGTCCAAAAAGTCCTGGAAAGGATTTTGATTTGTTCATGGAGCCTCTTGTGGAGGAACTTCAACAGCTATGGAAGGGTGTTCTCACTCGAGACCTATATAGCAGCCCACCAGCTGATTTCTTTCTGTGTGCTATTGTAATTTGGTGCATCCATGATTATCCGGCTTTGGGCACTATGTCAGGGCGAATGACACATGGTTACAATGCATGTGTTCGCTGTGACAGGAATCCGCTGTCATACGCAATACTTAGCAAGATCTGTTACATTGGACACTGCCGTTTCCTTGTCAAGGACAAGCCGCATCCTAGAAAATACCGAAGACATGTGTTCAATGCAAAGCATGAAAAACGTGATGCACCAAAGAGGCTCACCACCCATGAGTTGCAAGTGGAATTAGAGAAGGTCAGGCATCTTACACCAGGAAAGCATCCTGGTAATGGTAGCGGGAAAAGGAAGCATGGCACGGTAGAAGAGAGATTATTGTTTACCCGCAGGTCCACTTTGTGGGACTTGGAGTATTGGAAAGATTTGGATCTGCGGCATAATCTTGATGTGATGCACATCGAGAAAAATATATGTGACAGCATTATCGGCAAACTTCTTAACATTGAAGGCAAGACGAAAGATACCTTAAAATCTAGGATTTATTTGACAGACCTGGGTATCAAAAAGGATTTGCAGGTGCAAGATGAAGGTAAACCACGGGATATGGCACCAGCTGTGTACGTCTTGGATAAGGTAAAAAGAAAAGAATTATGCGAGGTCCTGTCACGTGTGAGATTCCCACATGGATTTGCTTCCAACCCTGAAAGGAGAGTCAGTGCAGATGGAAACAAGGTACAGGGGTTGAAAACTCATGACTGCCACGTCCTACTTCAAAGGGTTTTACCTGTTATCCTTAGAGGATTGGGCCGCCCTAACTTATACAGAGCAGTTGCAGAGTTGGGACAATTCTTTAGGGAACTCTGCAGTAGAAATATCAGGATAGATGCTTTGGAGCGTCTTAGAGATAAGATACCAACTATCCTATGTGACCTTGAGAAGATATATCCTCCAGCCTTCTTTGATGTGATGGTGCATTTGGCTGTTCATCTACCTGATGAGGCACTACTTAGAGGTCCAGTACAGTATGGCTGGATGTACCCTATTGAAAGGCGACTAGGCACTTTCAAAGGCTGTGTTAGGAACAGAGCTAGACTCGAGGGTTCCATTGCAGAGGCCTACATTGCTACAGAAGCATTGACATTCTGCTCAAAATACATTGAAACAGCTGATCATCTTAGCAAAGAGGTGGGTGAAGACAATCCCGGGCTCAATGTTTTCGATTATTCTGTTCAAGTTACAGGGAAGAGTCGACAAGAGGACAAACCTAAAGATTTGGACAAAATGGTTTGGTATGTGTTGAATAAATGTCTTGAGATACTACCTTATATCAAGTAAGTGCAGTACTGCAGCTTATACATCGTAATCTACTAAACTTACAGCACATTCTTATATATTTAGATGTTTGACGCGATCACTATGTTGTGCAGCATCTACAAAGAGGAGTTACTGTCGCAAAATCCAAGAAACATTAACAAACTAGTTATGGCAGGATTTGCGAAATGGTTCAAGAACCATGTAAGCTTTTGAAGTGCACTGATAGTTTTTTAATATATTGAGTACATAAGATGATCAGCTTGTCTATTTTCTAACCATAGGTTAAGAAGATGCGGGAGGATGGGCAGGCAGTTGATGATGCCCTTTACTCACTAGCAATGGGTCCTGATACTCGGGTAAGACATTATGAATCTTGCGTTGTTGGAGATGTGTGCTACAACACCCTTGCACGAGACGAAGGCAGGAAGACACAAAACAGTGCCATCATGAGCACGGATACGTATGACAAAGAGACAACTGAAATGTATGCTAACATAACAGACATTGTTCAGTTGCAGTATATTTCCAGTTTCGAGGATCATCGGTGTGTGGTTCTGTTGTGCTGTTGTTGGTATAACCTGTTTTCCAGGATCGCAAAACCAAGATCTGATGATTATTTCAAATCCATCGGCGTACCAGACCAACGAGCCTTTTATTTTGGCAAATCAAGCAACATAGATATTTTTCTTGGAAGACACATTTGCATGTAGCGATGACTGGAGAGTATTGCAAAGGTTTGAGCAGAGGAATTCGTTTAATGAAGTTGCACAACAAGATGATGCTTACACTGCTCCTGATGTACAAGATAACACAGATGTTTCTAATATCTTTGAGAACCATCATGTCTATGACGCCGGCGAAAAGATTGCCTGTCGTGTTGTGGACATACAAGAGTTGATCAAGAAGAAGCCAACGTTCGAGGATGTTGAGGACGAAGAAGAAGATGACACTGTGGGGAATTACGATTCAGACTGATACACATGGCGAAGATGTTGGCGCTGCTGCTGCGGATGATGATTACATTTCTTTTGTCGTATTTGCCTGTCAGAAGACGTTTTTTATCTACTATGTGAAATTATGTTTGCTATGACAACTGAAACCTGATGAACATGTTGTTTAGTATTTTGCTGTGAGAACATCACTTGTTATGTATGCTGATTTGTGTTTGGTAATTGTATGACAACTAAAACATGATGACATTGTTGTTTAGTTGTACTCATATTTGGCTGTGAAACTTGAATTTGATGACATAGTTTGCTGTTGGACTGCAATTTGCTCGACGTCTTCGAATGAGAACAAAGCTGACCCGACAGGGCCTCTGCTATCTATTTATTTATATGAGCAAAAGGGTATACCCCCTGATTTCTGCTAATAGAAATCATTAGATGTTCACAACACTACGCCCAGCCTACTACACAGGTTTCATTCATTACTAGTTTCAGCAAAGTGCTCATGTCGTAGCCACTGAATACATCACGAGTGCTACATACACTGCAAATAAAGAGACAATCATCCTACAGAGCACATCGATTTTGCCCATTATCTTCACAAGCTCTTTCATCTCCTCATTGATGTCAAGGTCGTTCAGCAACTGTTGCTTGGCCATGATCAGAGGAACTACGTCTTTAACCTTTTGCTCTGCATCTTCCTCTTCTGTCGTTCCTTCAGTTACTTGTCCAACACCCCAACCTGCTGGTATTGGGATTCCTCGGCTAACCAAATAACTAGCGTAGTTGCATTCCCCCACATCAGCAACTTCCTAGAAATACAAATCACACGAATCTTTCCTTTTCTGCACGAATCAAATTGGAAGATCATCAACCAAATATTAAAAAAATCAGCAATTGAAAGCAGCAGAACAACACTTAAACATATTATTACCCCATGATTCGGGCATTTGTAGAAGACTCGGCCAGGGTTGCGGATTGTGGTTGAGACGCGATGGATGACTCTGCGTGATTTGCAGCAGTGGCACCACACCAATGGCAGCGGGTTGCGATGAGCATTCGGCTGTGGTGCGCATGCCAGCGGGGGTGTGATGAGACCCACAGGTAATGGTACGGGTAGCGACTTATCGCATATCTAGTTGTTGCATGCTGAAGAGCAGGTGGACGAGCAGCCAGCGGACATGGTTGCTGCGGCCAGAGCTTCTGATGCTAGGCAGTGTAAGTAGAGAAGAGGAGAACCGAATGTTGGATATGTCAGTTTCATTACTTGCAGAGTAGCATAGCACCATATATAGAATATAGTCATAGTCTAGGTTTGGATTCGAACCAGCTAAAGGACCACGTCTTTCTTTTTTCTAAACTCGGCAACGTCTCTTTACTGGTACACTAGCTTGTTTTGTACGCCTTCCCAAGTCTTTGATTTTCTTTCCCTTTTTTGCGAGGAAGGAAGGAGGAAAAAATTGAGAGTTCCTCGAACTCGAACCCAAGACCTCTCGGTTGAAAACCAAGGGTGCTAGTCACTTATGTGGCGAACGTTCCATGTGAGGAGGATGACAGACGAACGCATTTTCCTCGCAGTTTTCTTCCTATATATCGAAAAGTATGCTACTTGGTGTCCGCTTAGTCAAAAAACGATTGTGCCAACCTTGACCGTTGGATTGACATTCAACGTCTGTCACGTTTCTTCAGTCTCTTCTTCCTTGAACCGCCAAAGCCAAACCAGCGCCGGCGGGACCACCTGCTCCCGCCTCCCACGGCTGGCTGTGATCTTCCCCGGCTCCTGTTCGTTCCCGTCCGAGGCCTCACCATCGTCCTCCGCCTTGGTTCGCTCGCTGCGGCGCCGCCCTCCGGTGTTGTCAACATGGTCAACAACCGAGAGGAATAAGGAGATGACTGTACATGGTGAGGATGACAGTAGGGACCCAGCAGTGCGCGCAGTAATTTTGTTTTTCGGGACGGAGAAGGGTATCGACTGGGTTGTGCGGGACCCGTGGCCCGTCTAGCCCAGGCTTTTATTTCATATGTTTAGCACATGACCAGCCCAGTTTGTTTTTTCCTTTCTGAAAAATGGCTAGCCAGCTATTTTGTTTTTTGCAGAATAACCAACATAGGCCTACTTGCTTTTCTACGCCCTGCTGGGCCAGAAATCTTTCAATACGAGGAGGGATGCATTTTGCCAAGAAAATGGGCTATAAGTAATAAGAAATGGTCTATAAGTAATAAGAAATGGGCTATAAGTAATAATAAATGGGCTGTAAAATGAAAAAAATATAGCAAACAGGCAATTAGTTCCAAAATACTGTTTTCTTTCGGATTTTGATATTTTAAATTTCATTGTTTTTGTGCGGGTAAAATTTCATTGAATTTAAATTAAGGTATATTTAGATTTAAAATTAATTTAAATCTGGCTAGAAATTTCGGGCTGTATGCTGTTTGGGACAGATTTGGAGGCTGACTTGTGGGTCTACTAGGTTGACGTGTACTTTGGCTTTGTCAACTTAGTCCAGAAACGATTCTAGCAGCAGTGACCGTTGGATATTAATCCAACAGCCGTGCTGCTTCTTCAATATCTGATCATCTTGCTCCAGCCGCCCAAACCAGCTCCGATGGGACTGCCTGCTCCCGCCTCCCGTGGCCAGCTGTGCTGCCGCACAGGCCGCACCGCCCCACCCTACTCATTGCTGGCCAGGCCATTCCTCTACTCACCCACACCTCCTGTTATTTTCCGTCTACGGCAGCCGGACCAGTACACCCTCGTACTCCCCACCGCGTGAGCAACCATTGTCGAGTCTTCCCCGGCTCTGTGTCGTTCCCTTCCTAGGCCTCGCTGCCGTCCACCGCCATGGTGCTCTCAGCGCGGCCTGGTCAACATGGCTAACGAACGACATCCATCGGCCATGGACTGTACGCGCAAAATAATGATTCCTCCACCTGACAGCTGGGACCCACCGGAAGGGCCTCTGTATTTCGCGAAAAAAATGTTCCCTCCGCTAACATGTCGGACCCACCAGCTATATCTTCGCACGCAAGGAAGTGCCTCCTTATTACGCACAAAAAAATGAATACCCCCTGCTAGCTGGGACCCACCATAGTGGGAGGATGACTTGTGGGCCAACTAAGTTGACGGGGACGGAGGGCTTTGTCAACTTAGTCAATATGAACGATTCTAGCTCCAGTGACCGTACGATGTCCATCCAACGGCCGTAGTGCTTCTTCAACCTCTGGTCTTCTTGCTCCAGCCGCCCAAAGCAGCGTCAGTCGTGCCGCATGCTCCTGCCTCCCGTGGTCGGCTGTGCTACCACGGAGGCCTCACCGCCCCCTACTATTCCCACCGCTGGCCAGGCCCTACGGCGACGGCAGCCTCACACCGCAGTCAAACCAGTGAACCCTTGTACTCCTCTCTGTGCGGGCTTCCACTGCCGCGTCTTCCCCGGCTCCGCGTCGTCCCCTTCCTAGGCCTCGCCGTAGTCCACCGCCGTGGTGCTCTCGACGCGGCATGGTCAACGTGGTCAAGGAACGACTTCCATCGGACGTGGACTGTACGTGGAGAGGCTGACAGCTGGGTCCACGGCCGCAGCAAGGAAGTGCCTCCTTATTACACGGAAAATAATGATTCATCCACCTGACAGCTGGGACCCACCAGACGGGCCACTGTATTTCACGGAAAAAACGTTTCCCCTGACTGCTGGGACCCACCAGCTTCATCTTCGCACGCAAGGAAGTGCGTCCGGGCAAAACAACTATTCGCCCCCCTGACTGCTGGGACCCACCAGCTACACCTTCGCACGCAAGGAAGTGCGTCCGGGCAAAAAACGATTCGCCCCCCTGACTGCTGGGACCCATAGGCTACATCTTCGCACGCAAGGAAGTGCGTCCGGGCAAAAACCGATTCGCCCCCCTGACTGCTGGGACCCACCAGCTACATCTTCACACACAAGGAAGTGCCTGACAGTCGGGACCCACCTGGTCGAAGCGTACGTAGCGTTGTCATTCTTGTCACGAATGTGTACGTACATATCTACTGGTGGATGTAGAGGCGCGCACGTGTCGTAGTAGAGGTGCGCACGTAGCATGTACACGTACGTACAACGGCCAGGGTGCAAGAAAGAAAATACGGCCACGTATGTATACATGCGGGTGGGTTCTCGAACGCCCACTCACGCATACGTACGGCGAGGGTTCGTGTACATGGCTGGGACGGAACGGAGAAACAGCGTCGTCGTCGTGTTCATGGGGAGGCAACGGAATGCGTCGTGTTCATGGGGAGGCAACGGAATGCGTCGTGTTCATCGGGAGGCAACGAAACGCGTGGGAGCCAACCGGCTGGGTCGGAACGGAATGCGTGGTCGTGTTCATCGGGAGGGCTTGGACAGAAAAGGTGATGGAAACGAGGCCTGGCGTACCGCAAAACGGAGGAAACGGGCCTCCTACGTTCGGAACGGGGTCCTGTTGATCGGGAGGGGTGTGGCGTACCGCAAAACAGAGAAAACGGACCTCCTACGGACGAAACGGGGGTCCTGTTGATCGGGAGGGGTGTGGCGTACCGCAAAATGAACGAAACAGACCTCCTACGGTTGAAACGGGGGTCCTCTTGATTGGGAGGGGTGTGGCGTAC
>NC_041393.1:475689462-475701542 GCF_002162155.2 Triticum dicoccoides | reverse complement strand
AAAAGGTGATGGAAACGAGGCCTGGCGTACCGCAAAACGGAGGAAACGGGCCTCCTACGTTCGGAACGGGGTCCTGTTGATCGGGAGGGGTGTGGCGTACCGCAAAACAGAGGAAACGGACCTCCTACGGACGAAACGGGGGTCCTGTTGATCGGGAGGGGTGTGGCGTACCGCAAAATGAACGAAACAGACCTCCTACGGTTGAAACGGGGGTCCTCTTGATTGGGAGGGGTGTGGCGTACCGCAAAACGGACGAAACGGACCTCCTACGGTTGAAACGGGGGTCCTGTTGATCTGAAGGAGTGTGGCGTACCGCAAAACGGACGAAACGAACTTGTGTTGGAGCGCTACAGTCGAAACGGGGGTCCTGTTAATCGGGAGGGGTGTGGCGTACTGCAAAACGGGACTCCACGGGATACTGTTCATCTCCACTTTCGATCTCCTCCAGCCTCCACGGGCTACCGTCGACCTCCTCCAGCCTCCACGGGCTCCTGTTCATCCAGCCTCCACCGCGCGCTACTCCACCGGCTACTGTTCAACCACCCCTCCACCGTCTACTGTTCATCCAGCCCTCCACCATCTACCGTTCATCTAGCCCTCCACACCACGGGGTCCTGTTCAACCACCCCTCCACGGGCACCCCTTCACCGTCTACTGTTCATCCAGCCCTCCACACCACGGGGTCTTGTTCATCCAGAGGCAACGCCATCGCTCACTGTTCATCCAACCCCCCCGCAACGCTCACTGTTCATCCAATCGATCGGCTTTAGTTAGCAGCAGTAGCGAAGGAATCACTTGATTGGGTTCAGTTAACAGCCATCGATCAATCGCTCGGGTTCAGTAACGCGTAGCCTACAGTGCAATCGCTCGGGTTCAGTTAGAGCCCAACGCCTCGCTCGGGTTCAGTTAGAGCCAACGTCTCGCACACACGCGCGTACGTGTACGAGAGAAACGCGCATCGCTCGGCCCCCGACCTCCCACTGTGACCGACAACTCCCCGAAATTTTCCTCCCCCTCACTTCTACCACGGTTTTTTTCGTCATGGACGGCCCAAAGAATGTCATGCAGCTGCGTCTCCGGCCCGCCCAGGACGAAAAGCCCATTTTCTGTCATGATTTTTTGTCATAGAAGTAGGAGCCCACCACATCTATAATGATACCGGATTTTGTCACAATTATCGTCATAGAAGTGTCATATGTATGACAGAAAAAAAAATCGTTCGGCCCAAAATGTCACGGATGTGTCTTTTCTTTGTAGTGGAGGGGGGCACCCCACAGACACACTAGTTGATCATTGATCTCTTAGCCGTGTGCGGTGCCCCCATCCACCATAATCCACCTCGGTCATATCGTTGCGGTGCTTATGCGAAGCCCTGCGTCGGTAGCTTCATCATCATCGTCATCACCCCGTCGTGCTGACGAAACTCTCCCTCGACACTTTGCTGGATCGGAGTTCGTGGGACGTCACCGAGATGAACGTGTGCAGATAGCGGAGGTGCCGTACGTTTGGTACTAGGATCGGTCGATCGTGAAGACGTACGACTACATCAACCGCGTTGTCATAACGCTTCCGTTTTCGGTCTACGAGGATGCGTGGACAACACTCTCCCCTCTCATTGCTATGCATCACCATGATCTTGCGCGTGCGTAGGAAATTTTTAAAATTACCACGTTCCCCAACAGTAGCTAGGGGGTGGATAGGGCGGTCCATGGACCACCCTGAAATTTCCCCCATAGCCAATATATAGGTTAGAAAAAAAAGAATTATTTTAAGAAAATACATAGAATTACATGAAAATGTTCATTGTTGGACCATCCTGGCTCACCGAGCTGGCTATGCCACTGGCGCCCGGGCCTCCCAATATCTGCCCATGATTTGGTCTGGATATGAGGGGTGCCTGTCAAACCCGACGTTTGGGGCCGGTATGAGGGTCCATCTGTGTCAGGTTTTCTTATCGGTCAGTGATCAGGCCGTCCGTCGGGGAGTTTGGGGCGACCAACTATAGATGTTGTGAGATGGCAACCAAGCATGCAACCTTGCCTCTGAATGTGCTCTCGTTCCTCGACAGGGCACCTCGTGCACGCATGGGCATCTGCACCCATTTTTCAAAAAATGCATCTTAAGCACATTTTAAAATGTCCAAAAATTCAAAAGAAAATTGCACGCATACATGTTCGCAAATGTGTGTGCGCGGCACAAAGTTTTGTGAAAAAATGTCTTTTCGTTTTGTCTCTCCAAAAAAGACAAATTCAATGCTTCTAAATAGCGTTTCACGACACATTTTTTTGTCTTTTTGCACAGGCCACAAAAAAATTATTTTGCCGTGAAACTTTGTTCACACACATAGAACATGAAGATGTACCTGTGCGGCCATTTTCAGATTCTTTTTAGCATTTATGAATATATTGTAGGTTCATATGCACCCGAGTTCATCCATGCACTTCCCTTCGTTCCTCTCTCTTGCCAAATTTCCCACAGAATTAGCAGAATGATAGATTTTAAAGCTCCTCTGCATTATTAGGTCTACAACAAAGCACATGCAGCCGGCGACTTGTTCTACTCGGACGACTGTTTGGCAGATAGGCCATGGAGGCGGTACGTGTGCCTAAAACACGGACGACTAATTGCATTAGGCTGGTCATAGTGGAGAGTAACTTAGACTAGTAACATACATATGTTACTAGTCTATGTTACTACCTTTATAGTGGGTAGTGTCATAGGTGTGGTAACATAGTTGCCTTCATTTATTACTTTGTAGACTCATTATGCATTGGAAACCGCTATGTGATGGTCTCTATTTGCCTCTCTCCTCATTAACTACTTGCCACATCACCAATTTTGCTTATGTGGCATCTATGCTACTACCTATGTTACTCCCACTATGACCAGCCTTAATAACTGATCGGCCCGGCCGTGGCATGATCACAAAGAAGCCGGACTTGGGCCTCCTACAATTTTACGCCATCACGCTGCCCATTAAATCGACAGGACCGGAAACGGTGTATTCAATGCATGTAGCGAGCAACCAACCATATCTGCATGATGATGAGTCGCCTCACTGCGCGGCGGACGCGCGCGTACTTTTCTCCATGCCTCGCTATAAAACCTCCCACGGCGTGATCCACCCTGCACCAGCCAGAGCCAGCGACACACTACACCGCTAGCTAGCTAGCTGATACTACATTATTAGTAGTACTACGGAGCCGAGCAATGGCGTCTCTCTACCGAGGCCTGCTGCTGCTGCTGATGGCGCTTCTCCCACCCGCCCATGGAGCAACCACGGCTAGAGGCAAAATCTCTGCAGCGTTTATGTTCGGCGATTCGATCGTCGATCCCGGGAACAACAACGACCGGCTGACGGAGGCGAAGGCCAACTTCCCGCCGTATGGGCAGGACTTCCCTGGCGGGGTGGCCACCGGGAGGTTCTCCAACGGGAAGGTTCCCGGAGACATGCTAGGTACGTACGTAATAAGTCGTAACAACCGGCAACTGACTTTTCTAGCTATTGCTTTTTTGCATTTTATTTTTTACATACGGTAGTACAACTTTGTTGTTACCCCACTTCTGGTTTGTATGGCATGCAGCACCTATATATGTTTAAATTGGGATCTAATGGAGTAGCTTCTTGTACGTTTTATATGCAACTGCGGTTACACCAAGATGAGAACGTATACGGGAATGTCTAGTTGAAGGCTAACTTTACAACACCTAACAAGTAAGGTAGGAAAAGTGAGGCTTTGCTACAAAGTATGGCAAACTTATGAAAAAAGTTGAGAAGCAAGCCGGTGATCGGTGAAGCAAATGCCTAAAAAATTGTGAAGTGTCTAACATCGGAGGGGGCAAACTTAGGCTACTCATAGTGGGGAGTATCATATAGTAGTATCATGCATATGATACTAGTGTATGATACTATCTTCATAGTGTATAGTATCATAAAGTAGTATCATAGATGATCATATTTATTGCCATGCATGACACAAAGTAGCATAGCATTTAACATGATACGGTATCTACCTATGTTACTCTAACCCTCTCTCTTCTTTAATTATGTGCCACATAAACATATTTGCTAGTCCCAAGTGCATGTTATCGGTTATGTTACTCCCACTATGGCCAGCCTTATATCTGGAGCCAACTTCCCGCAGTACAAAATGTTCAAAGCAGCTGCCAACATTAATTTCCTTTTGGAGGGAGTAGGTAGCTGCGTTGGCAGCTGCTTTGAAGTCTTGACACTACTGTTGCTCTAATACTCCCTCCTTTCCGGTTTATAAGGCTTAATTCAAAAATCTCATCAACCAAGGTAGATGGTGAGTGGTGGAATACCTTTTGGAGTTTGCAAAAGCATCCAAATTAATGCTCTTGTTTTCCTCAAAAAAGTATGTTTATCAATGCATTAATTGCAATGCATACATTGCATAAATTACATGCATTGATCAATTTTCTCTTAATACTTGCATGCAATGATTTAATGCATCTTGGAATCTGAACATGTGATGGGAAACAACCAAATTGAGTCTTATAAAATGGAAAAACTAAAATTTTGAGATAAGTCCTATAAACCAGAAAGGAGGGAATATTATTGCAGGAGACATTTTGACGTCCAAATCAAAGCACTGTGCATGTACAGAGGAGCTCCTAGTGAAAAATGCACAGTTCAGTCGTACTGGCCCGTCAGCTTGGTTTTCATCCGTCATGCATTTGTTTATTTTTCTGTCTCCTTCTCCATTTAATGCAAAACCAACTACCCCTCTGTCAACATTAATTTGCAGTTCACGTAGAAGATGAAACAAACTCCATCACGAGGACGGCTCGATATATATATTGCACTAATTAAGTTGCATGTTGGGCAACAATCAATAATTGATCACGTGACAGAAGAACCACGGCCAAACAGTACTATACTCCCTTCCATCCATATTATTTGTCAAGGATTTGATAGAACCTTGTACAAAGTCTGCGACAATTAAAATGATAAATTACTCAAAAACTATGTATTCTTTTTAAGTGAAACTCTTTAATGGCTAGTCTTGCACCAAGTGAAAACTTGAATATCCACTGATGATGTCATTTTTCTTGATCGATCAGCTTCTAGGCTGGGAATTAAGGAACTATTGCCACCCTACCATGGAAATGATCTTCCACTAAGTGAGCTACTCACTGGTGTCGTCTTTGCTTCTGGTGGCAGTGGATACGACCCTTTAACTTCGATACCAGCGGTAAGTTTTTTTGTGGAAGTCTATTCCACTCTGGTTTCACCAGAAACTAAGAATCGTTAATAGAGTTTGCAAATAATAATTTTCTATGCTTCAGACTGCTACATCGAGTACTGGGCAACTTGAATTATTCCTTGAATATAAGGAGAGACTAAGAACTTTAGTCGGAGAAGAGGAGATGACATGTGTTATCTCTGAAGGCATATACTTCACAGTCATGGGGGCAAATGACCTTGCAAATAATTATTTTGCAATCCCTTTGAGGCGCCATCAATATGACCTTCCTTCGTACGTGAAATTTCTTGTCTCTTCCGCCGTCAACTTTACCATGGTAAGAGTACTTATTGAAACTCTAAACCTGCTAGTAAACAGGCAATCTTATAGCTTTATAAGAAAGCTTATTTGACTCTCTTTTTGCACAAAGTTCTCATGTTCATTTAGTTCTTCGACATTTTCAAGTTTCACATATTTCCCTCAAACTCAAAAACTACAAACCATTCCTTATCTTGTGCATTAAGTAGTTTCCTTTAGTCGGTTACAAATATCTGTTCGTAAATTTAGTACTTTACTGAATTTTTTCTGCCATCTACTTCTCTTGATAAAGTTTCAACATATGGATATTTTATAATGACCATGGTACTAATAGTCGCGTACCTTTTTTTTACATCCTACATATATCTGTTATTTAATTGGCATTTGAGCAGTCGACCTGCTGTTTGTAAGATTCAGTATGCTCATATATACTCTTCTATACAGAAATTAAATGAGATGGGTGCAAAGAAGATTGCATTCATTGGCATTCCACCAATTGGATGTTGTCCCTCGCAAAGAGAACTTCGATCAAGAGAATGTGAGCCCATGAGGAATCAAGCAGCAAATCTATTTAATTCTGAAATAGAAAAGGAAATACATCGTCTAGATGCACAACAAAATGTTCAAGGCTCCAAGTTTATTTATCTTGATATATACTACAATCTGCTTGATCTCATTCAGCGACCTGGTTTTTATGGTGAGTGCACATTTTATACCCGGTTGGTATTTTAGAGCATACCATCAATCATTACTGTAGAGTATAGGTGCAATAGACATATTAATAGATAACAGTGACAAGCATTAACCTCTAACATGTCATCAATCTTACAATACTACAGGCAAATTGAAGTAACAAGAATTGTGTAGTGAACTAAAATGGTAGACATAAATGTTTACATTAGTTTGTATACTTCGTTTAGAAATATTTGGCTTTATATAGTGTATAGAAATACATGTCGATGGACATGTTGTCATCACAAATTCATGATTATTTGTTACTTAATATTTTGAAATTTCCTGTCATATAGGTTTCAAGGAGGTAACCGAAGGGTGTTGTGGCAGCACAGTGCTAAATGCAGCAATATTCATTAAAAATCACCCTGCATGCCTGAATTCTTACGATTACATTTTCTGGGACAGCTTTCATCCTACTGAAAAGGCCTACAACATTGTGGTTGATAAACTGTTTCAGCAAAATATGCAGTACCTGATGTGAAGAAACTCACTCTCAATGGACGCATGAACAAATATTATTAGGAACTGCAATTAATTTGTTTGATAGT
Organism: Triticum dicoccoides; assembly: GCF_002162155.2. Taxonomy (NCBI): domain Eukaryota; kingdom Viridiplantae; phylum Streptophyta; class Magnoliopsida; order Poales; family Poaceae; genus Triticum; species Triticum dicoccoides. Next base: position 475,694,734 of record NC_041393.1, on the reverse strand, counting down.
ACTCACTGGCACTATTAGGACTGCCTAACCATTCATCCAAACTTGTATCGCCAGTGAAAGATCGCTCCTTCCGAAATGGGTAAAGGCTAGAGGTTCATGAAATACATAAGAAGTTTGTTCTGGTAGACTCGAATATGTATCTCCGTATAAATTATCGTGATATTCATGGGACATCGTCTGTGCCTAATTTTTGGTGGATTGCAAATGTATTGTCCACAAATGCGGTGGTTGGGAACTTGCTGGTTCTAGCACCTTCCATTAGCATGTGTTGATCTTGTGAACGTAAATTTCAACTTCGCTAAACTCTATTCACACTGTTGTAGATTGGGCCTAAGATGACACATCTATCACACATCATTCGACCAAACTGTGTGCGATGCGGGCATCGCAAACAGTAAAAAATAAACTCTTGTGCTAGAAAACGAAACGGTGCGATGGCCATCCATGGGGAACGATTTTGTTAAGAAGACCGAGTGTGATAAGGGGCACACGGCAAAGGGTTCTACTGCATATGCGGCACGTAGTTGTAACACGCACGGTTTGTATGTTGCAATGTGTGCATTCATTGGCAAACACTTAACAGGAACGAAATGTTTGCGATGGTTTGAACCCTCGCACACCATGCTTGTTATGAATACTCGTGTGTGAAGGTTTGATATTTACGCACACATAGTTGGAGGAGCCTCGTGTGTGCTTGCTCGTGACAGCGCACATGCTTCTACGCTAGCTCGCGGTTCCTCCTTTTCTAAGTTTTTCATCAATAGCGTTATCTGAACACGCCACTGTTTCCCGCCAGTCCTCCATCGTTTTTCGCCCAGCAATAAGGGTGGTGATAAATAAAAGCCTATGCGGCCACACACCATATAGCACACAGACAGAGCTAGCGCAGCTTATACAATTCCAAGCATGCCACCGCGGCGAATCGCCGTCTCTGTCATCACCCTCCGGCCTGTGCAAGTCGGAGAGAAAGATCTGGTGAAAGCATCATGGCCCTTTGAGGCCGAGGGCATCACCATCAATGCGCCGGATGACGCCGTGCTGCGCGTAATCGCCAGGATGGAGCAGATCCTTGGCGCATGACGCGGAAGAGTAGAGAGGTGGGGGAGCGCAACACAACAAGAGCGGTAGCACGTCGCAGAGCAAGAGGCACGGCGCGGTGCAACGCAAGAGTGGATCCATTGCCTCTTGCCGCCTGTCCTACTCGACAGGCCGGTGTAGCGGCTTGTTAGGAGCCCAGTTCCCCGTCTGGAATGGGCAGCGGACGTCAGGCCCGACTTGCACTGGACGCCGGCTGCGACGTTGGCATGGTCCGCGCTCCCCTCGATGCCAACGCGTTTGTCGTTAGGCTCGAGTGCCTCCTAGGCCCATGTGTCACCAGCGGCGAAGTAGAGCAACATGGTTGTTAGATCTTGGAGGTCATGATATCCGATGAAATAGATAGCTTGGAGTTCGAGATCGCGCTCCAGCAGAACTGCGAGTGTATCAATAGCTTGGACGAACGTTTGTACGAGTTCAGTCACAACCAAGAGTTTCCTTAGGCTAGGGTCAGTTCTTTTCACGCAGGATTCTACAAAATCAAGATTATGGATAACTTCAAACAGAATCTCTCATCTAGTTCTTTTCTCAGACTGTGGATGAGTTGTGTGCTAAAATGTCTGTATTTACCTTAGGCAAAAAGGGTTTACTAAATTGCTAACACTTTGTTGTTTCGAATAGTTTCTGATCGAATAAAAGTAATTTACGAATATGAACTATTTTTGATCGTACAATTTCATTAAACTTGTCAATATCAATGGTAGCAAAAATTGTACCACTGACATAGCACCATGTATAGCACCAACCATTGACTGTAGCCAAGAATAGTAATCTAGCACCATCTATAGGACCAACCACTCAAAACTCTGTTGTTAATTTGAGAGTATTTACAAAAAAAGGAGAGTTGGCACAAATAAGATGAAAAAACCGGAACTAAAAAGAACTAGTTGACTTATTATCTCGAGCTTATTTCACACAGCCTTATTTGGGGCTTATTCTCGCATGAGCTTATTTTCACAGGATGGCTCAAAAGAACTGACTCTAAGAGGGGCGCAAGATTAGTTAGTGTGCTAGATAGAAGCCCAAAGGCCACAACCTATGGAAAAGGTCAGGTAAGTAGGTCCGCAAAACTAAGGGGCTTTTCAGATTGTGACTATCCTTGCCATATATTGCCCCATTATTTTTGCCACACTTGTCTTATTTGAGTTGCTCAAATTGTTAGCCACACATTGGTTTGCCTAAAGGAATCTTGGCACACTTTTTGTGTCTATGACATGTGGGGTTTACTACTCATAAAAAAAATTCTTGCCATAGGTGTGGCTAGAACCAAACATCTATCTAACTTAGCCAAACTTAATTAAGATGAGGTATGACAAAGTGTGGCAAGATGTGGCTAGAAACCAAACAGCCTCTAAACCCAAAACATGCCTAGTAAACCCTTTCTAGCCCAACCGGCCTTCCCGCCCAAGGCCCCTCGGGTCCAACCCCATTGGCTCAATGTTGCCATAGGAAAGGAAAGTCCCCTTCCTGGGGAGGTGCTACGTACTGATCATAGTGAGCAGGTCGCTCGCATCGCCCGCGTCCACGAATGCTATGTCTTGCTTATAGTGAGACTAGTATCCGTCTCGCCTTAAGCTTTCCCGCAGTACGAACGCGTATGGGCCAGATCAATAGCGTGTTACTCGTCGGTCGTATGTCTTCTCGATGATGTGTTTGTTAGTGTTTTTTTATTGTTTTTTGTTTTCGTTTGGTTTTCTTATTTCTTTTCTTGTTTTTTTGTTTCTTTGTTTCTCGTTATACTTTGGTTTTTTTATTTCTTTCATGGGTCTCTTTGGTTTTTTATTTCTTTCTCATTTTCCTTTGGTTTTTTATTTCTTGGTTTTCAACGGTTTTCTTTTGTTTTTCTTTGTTTCTTTATCGGTATTCATTGTTTTTAAATTCTCTTGCACTTGTTCTTCAGTTTTCTTTTTTCTTCGCTTTCCTTTGTTTCTTTTTTGGTTTTCGTTGGTTAGTTTTTGTTTTCTTGGTCTATTTTGGTTTTTGTTCTACATTTACCGTAATATGTCAAGAACATTTTTCCAGTACACGTTTAATATTTATCAAATACAGGTTAACATGCGCGGTCAACAATTTTTCTATACACATTTGAAACATTTCTAATCGCTTGATTAACATTTTTCAAATACAGGATTAACATTTTTTAAATATATGGTCAACATTTTTCCACACATAGTATAAAATGCTTGATTAACATTTTTCAAATTAAGATTAACATTTTTTCAAATACGTGGTTAACATTTTTTCTATACATATTTAACATTATTCAAATGCTTGATTAACAATTTTTCGGGTGCAAAACTATTTTTTCATACATTGTCACATTTTCTCTTTGCACATTTAACATTTTTAAATACTTTATTAACAATTTTTCTAAATGCATGATTAAAATTGTTTAAATACATTATCAAAAAAATTCATACACATTGAATTTTTGGTATACATGAAAAGCATTTCTCTATACACATTTAACATTTTTCAAAATATTTTTATGTAAAGTTTTTTTTTGCAATATAGCCAAAAAAGGAAAACAGAAAACGTGAAGACAAACGGAAAACAACCGAGGTTGTTGCCTCCAACGAGCTGGGCCTGCCCATTGGCGCTCGCTGTGATGTGAGTGCTCCCTACATCTCGCTAGGGCGTTGCTATTTATTGCGTCGAAATCACTAATTGAGAAGTATTCCTTCCAAAAATCACTTTCACCTTCCCAGGTTGCGACAAAGTGGTGGGTTGTATGTGCGCCACTTGTCGTAACCTGAAAGTTTCACCTTTTTTGTAAATTCATTTATTCAAAACGTTTTATCTCCTAAACCGTGTGTTCAAATCTCAAACTATTTTCATTATTGGACCCCTCGCGTCGAGATCTTCAAAATTAGATCCAAGGTTAATAGGTTTTGATGAACTTTTTTTTATTAAAAACCCGACAAATAAACCATGCCTCTCGCGAAACGAAAAAGTAGAAAACACGTATTTTCTGTTTTCGAGAGGCATGGCCGTGCCTCTCATGGAAGCAAAACCGTGCCTCTAATGGAAGGGAGAAAAAGATAAAATACATTTTTTCCATTTCCGAGAGACACGGCCATGCCTCTTGCGGAAGTAAAACCGTGCCTCTCATGGAATAAGAAAAAAAAAGAGAAAACGTGTTTTATTCGTTTCCAAGAGGTACGACTGCGCCTCTCGTGGAAGCAAAACCATGCCTCTCACAGAAGAAAAAAAATAAAACGCGTCTTTTTTCGTTTCCGAGAGGCATGGTCGTCCCTCTCGCGGAAGCGAAACCGTGCCTTTCATGAAAGGAAAAAAATAGAGAAAATGCGGGAGGGGGGGGTGGGGGGGGTTCATTTCTCACGGAAGCAAAATCATGCCTCTTACGGAAGCAAAACAGTGCCTCTCATGAAAGGAAAAAAACGCATTCTTTCACGCAAAAATAAAAAATCTAAGTTTTTTTGTCCAAAAGCTAAGAAAGACCGATGGAAAACTAAAAAACCGAAAAAACCCGAAAAAACATCTAAAAGCAGAAAACACGTGCGAAAATATAATAAAAGCAAAATCCGGAGGGAGCGTCCAGAGCACGACACGTTGCGGCAGCTGAGAGCGTGCCAAGTGGCGCGCTCTCAGCCCACCCTAAGTGATCGTTGGGGGGCTCCCGAAGGAGCGTTCGTCAACTAGTTGCTCTCCGTGTTTTTTTTTCTTTTTCTATTTTGTTTTTAGATTCTATTTTTAATTTTACTTACACTTTTAATATTCTAAACATATATATATTCAAGAAATTTACTTCACATATTTTTTTAAATGTTAGTAATCCTTTGAAAAATGTTGAATGTGTATACAAAAAATGTTGACTATGTATTAAAAAAATGATGAAATTTCTTGATCATGTATATAAAAATGTTAATCAAGCATTTTAAAAATGTTGAACATGTATTTAGAAAAATGTTGAATGAGTATTTGAATAATTTTGAACAAGTATTTAAAAAATATTTAAAAAGTATTAAACATGTTGAACCAGTATTTCAAAAATGTTGAACAAGCATTCAGATAATGTTGAATGTGTATACAAAAAATGTTGATCACTTACTAAAAAATGATGAAATGTTGAACAAGTATTTGAAAAATGTTGATCAAACATTTGAACAATGTTAAATGTGTATAGAAAAAATATTGTTCATGTATTAAAAAAATG
>NC_041393.1:475673972-475689267 GCF_002162155.2 Triticum dicoccoides | reverse complement strand
ATGTTAATCAAGCATTAGAAAAAATGTTGAACAAGTATTTAAAAATGTTAGTCAAGGATTTGGAAAATGCTAAATGCGTATAGAAAAAATGTTGACTATGTGTTCAAAAAATGTTAATATGGCATTTAGAAAATGTTAATCAAGTATTTAAAAAATGTTAGATTTGTACTAGATGAAATGTTGACCGTGTATTAGAAAATGTTAATCTGGTATCTAAAAAATGTTAATCAAGCATTTGAAATAATTTAAAAGTGTTTATATGAAAAATGTTGACCACGTATTAAAAATATATTAATATTGTATTGGAAAAATGTTAATCAAGCATTTGAAAAATGTTGAGAATGTGTATATAAAAATGTCGATCATGTATATAAAAACTGTTAAAATTGTATTGAAAAAATGTTAAACGTGTATTAGAAATATGTTGTTGACATATACGAAAAATGTAGTGTGGAATCCAAAAGAAACATACGAAACAACAAAAGAAAGACAAAACAAATGAGATTAAATAAGAAAACCAATCAAAAAAATAAATGGAAAAAGAAAACAAAAAACCTGATGAGAAATGAGAAAGAAATAAACAAAAACAAAGAAGAAAGAAAAAACTAATGAAAACCAGGAAAGAAATAAAGGAAACCATAGAAAAAAGAAAGAGAAGAAAAAACCCAATGAAAACAGAGAAACCCCGTTAAAAAACAAACAAACAAACCCTTGGAAAAACGTCTAAGAAATAGTGGAAACCCCAACTCATATAGACTTAAGTTGCCCAGCCCTACTTCTGTGTCATGAATGGAAGATAAGTGCAGTGGCTAGCTGTTGCGACGTAGAACCAGGAGACCAAGGTTCTAAACCCAGTGAGCTCCATTTTTTGTTAGCTTTTTTATTTTACTGTGCGTGTGCGTGAATGGGCCGGCCCGAGGAGTGTGACCCGTGAGCGAGTGATCCTCATCTCGCTTAAGGCGAAATATAGTCTCCACGATCCCCCTATAAGTGAGACATAGGGGCACCCGCGCCCGCGTCTCTCGGGTTGCCTGCATGACATGGGCCTGGGCTAGTGAGCACAATCAGACCTAGCGATAGAATTTCTCGCCTGTTTCTTCCATTTTTCAGCAACCCACAGAAGCAGGGAAAGTAGCAGGGAGCAGCCGTTACCGCACCTAACAGGGAAAGTAGCAGGGACAGTTCTGCTCATCGAAGTAGGCCCTACTACAAGAAACAAGGGAGCTGCAGGGACAGTGCACAGATTGCAGGGTTCATAGTGGTGGTGGTTGTCTGTGGTTTATCTGACTTGGGCTATAATGGTCTTGGACTAGAATTTTGAAAAGAGAGTGGTCGGAGGGCAATTTTGCAAGGTCCGCCTAGATTGCGCACTGACTATGCCAAGCTGGTCCATGATGTTCCCATTTGCCACGGTTGAGCACCTCACTACAGCAAAGTCGGATCAATGTTCCATTCTAGTACTGAACGGACTTGAAGCAAACAACCTACGGATAGCACTCAAGGTAACTTTCCACTATGAGTGTATGTGGGAATCTAATGCTAGCTTCGAAGGTGCTTTGGAGGATGCTTGGAAAGAAGGACACTAGGCTTCCACAGTGGCTGAACTGGCAAGCAAACTTGAGACAATTGTTGGGTCCCTATCGCGTTGGGGGAAAAACTTTTGGCTTGGTATGCCAAGAGCTAAGGAGGCTGAGGAGGCGAATCGCGGAGCTCAGGGAGGATCCACTACGGGTCGGCCCAGGGGTAGAGGAGAAAAAGCTAGAAGAAGAACTGATCGAGATGTGATATCGCGAGGAGGTGATGATGAGACAAAGGTCACGTATTCAGTGGCTATCTGAGGGCAATAGAAATACACAATTTTTTCAGCAAAAAGCAAGCGCGAGGAGAGAGAAAATAACATATCCAAGTAGGAAAGGGTGGACGGTTCTATCAGCTCGGACCCAAGGGAACTGGCTGACATGGCCAATGATTTTTATTCAAATCTATATGCATCAGAAGGGACCATTGGTATGGAGGAAGTTTTGTCACACATACCGCATAGGGTAGATGCGGCCTTGAACTCCCGTTTGAATGCCTGTATACTAAGGAAGAAGTCAAAGAAGCATTGTTTCAAATGTTCCCAACAAAGGCACTTGGCCCGAACGGATTACCAACGCATCTCTTTCATAGGGGGATTTATGTGGCGATGAAGTTACGAGCATGATCATTAGAGTGCTTGACGGAGATGATTCGCAGAGGAGATAAACTGTACACCCATTATTTTGATTCCCAAGATAACCAGTCCAGAAAAACTAGGATAGCTTCGACCAATAAACCTGTGTAATGTGATCTATAAGATCGCTTCTAAGGTTTTGGCAAACCGGTTGAAGTTTTTACTCCCCGAGGTAATTTCTGAAGACTAGGAGGGTCAAAGGTAATCGTTTTTGTGCACTAAAGTTAGATATGATGAAGGCCTATTATAGATTAGAGTGGGGCTATCTGAGAGCGGTTATGCTAAAGCTGGGCACACTACAAAAAAATACACTTCCGTGATGATACGTGTTTGTCACAGTAGGTCGCGTTTTTTATCATGCATGTACATCCATGACAAATTTATGACAGAATCAAGATAGTCATACCTGTGCTGTCGTAGAAGTATTCCATGACATTACCAAAATTATCATCACGGAAGTGTCCACTTCCATGACGATAAATCGCGTGTCACAGAAGTGCTTTCGTCAAGGATGACCGACATGTGGCATCCACCGTAACGGAACACTGTTAAGCTATCGGGTCAGGTTTTGGATCCGATAACCCATTAACAGCCCCGACCAATGGGAAATTTCCACGTGTGAAATTCTGATTGGCCGAAGGGAACACCTGTCAGCTCGTAAGTGGGCCAGATGTCGCCCGTCCATTGGAGGAGACATGCCTATGGTACGTTTACACGTGGCTGGGCCCAACAGAGGCCCATATAGGTTAAAAAGGCCGGCCTAGTCAAAGGCTCGTAGAACTTAATCAGGTACTAGTGGGCCAGCCCAATAACGACCTGCTTAATAAAGGCCCATTTACAGCCCAAAAGCAGATCTGGCCCATTAATTGTTCGCCCAATATTTGGGCCCATTTACGACCCGAAGCCAGATCTGGCCCGTTAATTGTTCACCCAATATTTGGGCCCATTTGCACCCCGAAGCCAGATCTGGCCTGTTAATTGTTCGCCGAATATTCGGGCCCAACTACAGCCCAACGACTTTCGGCCTGTTAGAGGCCTGATATAGACATGGGCCGATTTCAGCCTGGTGTGACTTTCGGCCTGGGAATGGCCCGTGCTGCCCATGGGCCATATATGGTCCGACGGGACATCAGGCCCACTAACGACCCGTGCTAAACGTGGCAACAGTTAAGCCCAACGTGACTTTGGGCCTGTTAAAGGCCTGTCGCGTAATTCGGCCCGTGCATGTACTAAGCTTTCGGCCTCTTAAAGGCCCATGATATCAGTGGGCCAACTAAGGCCCGAGATATGTTTCAGCCTGCTAACGGCCCGTGAGCTAACTGGCCCATAACGGCCCGGTCTACATTTCGGCCTGCTGAAGGCCCGTCGACGACTAGTGAAAACTGAGGCCCAACATGCATTTTGGCCTGCTAAAGGCCCGTGGTTTCATCTCGGCTATAACAGGCCGGTACAATATTCAGCGTGTTAATGGCCCAACGCTACCTGGGCCGAACTAAGCGCTGGGTCGACAAAAGGCCCAACTAAAATATAGGCCGGTGTAAGTTTGGGCCTGGCGCAATGTGTGAAGGCCCCAATCATTCAGGCCCAAGAAAGACGCAGGCCGGCCCAATTGTGGCCCGCTAAAACCTGGCCCGTTATCGAATGTTTCGTCCCGGTCGACTACATCTGATTTTTTTTCAGATAGCGAATGATGGCAGTAACTAATAGGAATTAAGAACAAACCTACTCTACACAATAAAGAAATTACGGCATAGTAACTAAGAATAAACCTACACTATACAATAAAGGATTTAAGGTATATTACATCCACTGGGCACCGAAGTTCTCCACCAGTGATCATAAAGCGCAATGAAGAAGCAGATTACAAAAACTGGGCACCATTGCAGCGTAACAAAATAATACTGAACCGAGACCACTTCCAAGACAGTTCAAGAAAGGTTAGCCTTGCGGGGGAATTGCTGCGCAAGCTGCTGAGCAAGGCTGTGAGACCGGCCTAGCATGTCGGTCATAGCTTCCAGGTGTAGCTATTTAGCGATGAGGTTCTCATTGGTGTTCTCTGCAATCTTTCTTAGAGATAGGACTTCAATTCGAAGTTGAGTTGCAGAATGCCTTTCTGCTAGAACTTGGGACTGAAGAAATCGAACTGATTCAGACAACGAATTCTGTGAGCTTGTTTGGCTGTTAGTCTCAAGTAACTTGAACACTGCATCAAGACAAGACTTTGGGGTTGTCTCGCTATCTTCAAGATGTTTTGCCTTCTTTGCTGCAATATATGTTAGGTTTGTCTCACAGCCTTCAGCAGACTTGTGCATGCCATCAGGCATATCACCCTGAAACAAAGCAGAGAGATGACAGGTTTTGCACGTGTATAAACAAAGATGATAACTGTTCTGTCAATTCTATCCAATTTCAAATTAGAAAATAAAGAGTAAGTTCAAAATATCAATAGCATAATTTGGCATTGTTCATAATGCGAGGAGCTTCACCACACTACTGGATTACCATGTCAACATAACAAGCATAGATGAAGGGCAAAGAAAATCATTGTATCTATTTTGGATAATGTGCATGGCATGTTGTTCATATCATCAGCCACATCAGTAAGATAAAACAGGAGATGACAAGGTGCAAACGTGGGCTGCTTCACCACACACTGGATTATAGATCCACAAAACCAAGCATACATATAGGGAGTATTAAGTAATGTGCATGGTATGAATAAGAAATTTGGTTTTACAAGTAAAACTTAGAACTTACGGTTCTTACGAACATGCATTTTGGTAGAAACAGCAAACTAAACAGCAATAAACGATAGGGAGTATGAGCAAATTAAACAGCAGTTGAGGATAAAGGCTTTAGAAGGACTGACTTACATTAACAGTTAACACCGGCTTTATAATGCCCTTCTCCATGTCAAGGGAAGGATAACTCCAGAATTTCAGCACAGAATCTTCTTCATAAGCATTGCCTGTACTCTACATTTTGTAGAGAGTAATTATAGATATGATAATACTAGAAGGGATAAGGATAATGAAGATAAGATGCAGATTGATGCTACATAATCAACTACCAATCCCTGGAAGTACAAGCGTTACAGGACAAAATGTACTGACAAGAGCAATGGGCTACACTTCTGCACTGGCATTGTCTGTGTATTCTACTTGTTGGTAAGATTAAATATAGATATGATCTTTTTTAGTAAATGGTGGGCGAGAGAGATAAGATGCAGAATGCTACAAAATGAACCAATCCCTCTTCCCATAATACAAGAGTGTTTTGAACACTGGTGTACTGTACAAAACGTTCTTATATTATGGGACAGAGGGAGTAGTTGTTAATGTAAGTACAGTGATAGACCACGTTTAGTCCTTACAAGAGGACTGCAGAGCTAAACCTCTTCAAAATCATTGGGTTGATTCTAAATTTGTGTAAGAGTCCATACGGATCTTATAATGTCCACCAAATGGGCGATTACGAGGCTAACATGTGCAGTGATGCTACATAATCAAACAACTATGAAAGTAAGTATGGTCATACAGGGCAAGAGGTACTCACGAGAGCAATGCAGTGTGCAGTATAGTTGCGAGATTCTGTGGTCCCTTGAGAACGAATGTTCTTCTACTAACAGTTTTCGTACAAGTGAGACATTAAGGCAAATGCAGAAATGTAGTTCAATTTGTGATGTGATATCATAGACAGTACCTTACGCTGCAGCTGAGACCAATGTGTAACAAGATTATTCCAGTCACCGTCGGATAAATGTAGCACCGGAGACTTTACAGAAATTTCGTTCGGAGGCTTGCCATCGAAGTGCGCTTGCCTTAGGTAGGAACGATACTTCATCAACGAGTGCTTGAAAAGCGCAACCAACTCTTGCTTGTCATCACAATCCAGTTTGCTCCTCACCTATTTAAAAGAATGGAATCTTGTGTCTTCTGTCAGCAGAAACATATGCAGTAATGACCATGAATAACATTAGTACATTACTTACGCGTAAGTTGCGGAGGAAGACTGGAAATTGTTCTATGTCTGCGGTATAATCTTTCCATGAAGGAAAGATGCGCACAAAGTTCCTGACAACAACATAAGCTTCGTCTTCTAAACTAGGAAGAAATGGAACAGGGGTCCTATTTGCTGCAACTGGGGCTCTCTCTGGTTCGATAAGGGATTTGGCAACTGGATTCGGTGTACTCTTTGCTGGAATGGGGGTTTTGCGTCGTACAGCTGGTGCTATGTCAACTGGCATAATCATACTGTTTGCTGTAGTTGGGGTCTGCTGAGTTGGGGCATCAGAAATGACCAGTGTAGTAGGGCTAGAGTCTGCTAGAGTTGGGGTATTTTGTGGGTCAGGTGATATTGCAACTACACCTAATGGGCTATTTGATTTATCAGGTGCCACTACCTTTTCCAAATACTTTTCTTGTGCTCCTCCACGATCAGCAATCGCCCTCTTCCTTTTGAACGTCTGATACACAAGAACAACATTTGAATGGATAAATATGGCATGATGACAGATGGAATATGTACTGAAAATGGATAGGCAGGGCGTATTCACATACACGATGTGTAAACTAAGCTAATGGCAGTTCAATAAAGTAGAAGCAATGCAAATCATCTGTTGCAAGATATGTGCGAGCAATGTAACCTTGAAAAGTTAGAGCAAGTACCCTGATGGGTGAATAAGATAGGGCATCTTCCTCTGACTCCTCCACTAGGGAGCTACATTGACTTAGGTCTCCCTCTAGCTCAAAATCACTATTAGGATCATATTTTGAGCATGAATCTGTAGGTGGAGAGCGTTTGCATTGCATCCAGACTTGATTTCAGTCCCTTAATGCCAAGTTTGACAGCCATGGCACTGTTCTGCTTTATTCTTTTCATGCGCGCAAGCTCATAATCATTATGATGCTGTTTAGAATCTGAGATTCATGAAAACATAAAAAGTAGTCAGATTATCTATGGAATGCATTGCGGATTCAACTCGGAGAGTGTCTCCCTATAAACCCCTGCATATGCAAAGTTCACCTCCCCAATCGTGCTGACCAGACCACACACAGAAATACAAACCCCTTATGTCTCTAATAACAGGCAGGCACACATTTCAAAACTGAACTAGGAACATTAGAATCATATGAAATTCGTATTTGAACAAATAAACTAAACAATTATGAGTGGCATAATGTTGAGCTTCAAGGGTGGAGTGTTGGTAGTGCGACACAAAGCAAGTAGGCAGATTGTATTCCATGTAAAAGATCGAAACCTATGTAAAAGCTGGAAATGACACTTTCTTTCTATACAATGCAGTGTTCGTTACCCACACATGATGGAAGAGATCACATAGAGAAATACTATTCACTCAGGTCTATGGTTCCAGTATTTAGAAACAGGGTGGTCCACCCTAAAAGAATATTGACAATAAATATGACAAGGCAAGCATAGATGTAGTGAATCAATCATTTACTTGTGAGCTTACTAGGACAAGTATGCAGAATTGTAACTGCAGTAAGAGACCGTCCAAAATCTAAATGAAGAAGTTTGTCTAGCACTTATTGTTTGCAACTAATCGACGTGAATAATTGGATATTATATCGAATGAGTAAGAAAGACAAGTAAAATTGTCAACAAACCTGGCTTGTAGTAGTAATCTGGGTCAATGTCACTACAACCAGCAATCCAAAATGACTAGTTTCTATTCCGAGGGCCGGAATTTTGAAAACCCTGTGAACTTTAGAGGTACTAAATATTACCGAAATACATCTGAACCATTAAGTGTAGGTAGCACTGAGCACACAACAAACCCTAATGACATTCCTGCCTAATGAGTAATGAATCAATTAGAAAATGGGTGATGAGGAGTGGCTGCTGAGTGTTGAGGACGTATCTCAGGATAAATCGGGTTGGCTTGGTGGGTGCTGCACGCCTGAGCCCTGAATGGACTGGGAAGGTAGTCACGGCGGCGCGCCCGGGCAGCGGTGACACTATTGGGCGAGCGGCTCCTGGCCTCCTGTTAGTCCGGCATCTCCTCCTAGAGTCATGCTGTCCGGGGACGGCAAGTCGCCAATGAGGCAGGCGGCTGGGGGCGAGTAGAGATCGGAAGCGCGCAGCAGAACAGAGGGGAATCAGGGCCTGGGACGACCCAAAATCCCAGGGTGTGTCGGCCCACCGTGGGCACCCTGTAGAGATACACACCCGAGTGGCGAACATGCATTTTCGAAACTAATTTAGGAACATTTAGCTGACCAATTAAACAACTCTGTTTTAATAATATAGATTCGTATTTGAACATCTAAGCTTGTTTAGCTTGATGCGTGGAGCAGTGTTATTATGACACGAAGCACGTATTCTGATCGTATAGTGATCATAAAAGGGGGAAACTCTAAGCATATTTTTTTAGCAAAAGAGGGTTTCCCCTCCGATTTCTATTAAAGAAACCACCACGGAACCAAGATGATCAATTAAACCCTAAGCATGATCAATCAAACCGTATTATGGTTGTGCCATGGCAGATTTGAAGCTGCAAACCGGAGAAATGATATTTAGCATCCATTGTTTGCTTCAAACTAAGAACTAAATTCTAAGAGCTGAAAAGAAAGTAGAGTAACCAAGTTAAGATCTATTTTCTGGTTGAGATAAAAAAGATGAGGAGATATGAAGTACCACCTCTCTTGCGGCGCCATGTAGGCATCAGGGGTGCGATGGCTGTCGGTGGCGTTGAAGCAGATCTGCGACGGTAAATGGGTGCATCGGGGGATAAGTCCCGTTGCAGTGGAAGAGAAGGTCGTGTGAGCGGCCCCGGCAAAGAGGACGACGACGCCGATGAAGCGAGAGGACGCGATGCAAGGCTATTGGTCCGTCGCCGTGGATGAGAAACGTCCATCTCTAGTAGTGGATGACGCGGTCTTGGTAGGCGCTCCCGCATGGTGGAGGACGGTGGCGATGGATGTGGTGGAGGACAGCGGTGATGGATGGGGTGGCGGACGAAGGCTAGTGTGGGGATGGGGTGTTCTAGCACGGACGGTGTATGAATGGGAAAATGGAGGGAGAGGTACGGGGAACCATGTTTTTGGGACGCGCCTATCTGAAATATGGGAAAGTTACGAACTTAGCCCCCGTTTAAAATTTGGACGTCTCGTCGGTTGGGGATAGGACGGTAATCTCGCATCTCGCCAATATTTGCCCAGAGCGATTTCGGGCGAGGAGAGGGTGGTTGGCGCCCATGGTTGGCGCCCACGGTGTATGAACGGGGCTGACAGGTAGGGCGGTTGTGTCACGTCTGAGTGAAGTTACAAACCTGCCCCTATTGTAAATATTTGCCTACATCGATTTCGGCCGAGTCGAGTTTGTTTTGCCGCCCACCGTGTATGAATGGGGAATGGAGGGAGAAACAGAGGTCTTTCAGACGAGCTTGAATCAAATGTGTTTTGCCGCCCATGTTTGACGCCCACCGTGTCGGAATGGGCTCAGAGGCGGTCGTGTCACGTCTAATTGAAGTTACTAACCTACCCCTATTTAGAGCAGTGGAAATCGGGCTGATGGATTGTCCGTGTAATGGGTAGACAGTAATTTCCATCTCCCAAACACTTGGCTTCGGGCAGCCGACGTGGGAGTGGACATTTTGCAGCTTTTTTCGAATTTTGGGACAATAAGCATCCACGTTTACCCTGGCAACTAAATTCGAATCCATTTTGTATTCCTATATGAATCTTTATAAATCGTTCTATGTGTTTTTATATATCTTCAAAAGGACGACAAAGATGTATTCCACTGTCATATATGAATATGGTTTACAAATGCCGATACTCAAATTCAGAAACTAGTATCCAGTTTAAGGTGAATTCAAATATTTGTAACACTTCATGTCCAACTCAAATGTCACACGCAGCATAATGTGTACTCCCATTTAGATATGTACACAAGCGATGTATCAAGATTCAAATACCGAGTCAATCAACCAAGAATGTACAGAACTAACAGACATATAAACACTTATAGAGTATATGGATCAATAATATCAACTAACATACATAAGCCAGGCCGCTGTATTTTTTTTGGCTACAACATCTTTTTTTTAGCCAGCATCTTGGCCCTTTCCGATGCGTGC
This sequence comes from Triticum dicoccoides, assembly GCF_002162155.2. NCBI lineage: Eukaryota > Viridiplantae > Streptophyta > Magnoliopsida > Poales > Poaceae > Triticum > Triticum dicoccoides. Next base: position 475,678,954 of record NC_041393.1, on the reverse strand, counting down.
CACGGTCCATCTATACTACTACTATTGCTGAATGCACATTCAGCCCAATTGGCATATTTGTAGGTCTGGCACAGCAATCCAAATGAAATGGCTCCGAGTCTTATCAATTAATACAGACTTGTGCTCAAATAAAATTACAAACCAACAAACAAAAAAAAATATTACATGATCTCTAAAACAAATGGTTTGATAGATTACATGAACAGACAACACAAAGGTTATTCAACTATGGAAAGAACATTTCACCTATGATTTACCAAGTAGGAATTTAATTTCCTTTTTTCCTTCAAGACCTTAACAATCTGGTCAGTCTCAGCTTGCTTCGTTTTTAAATCCACCAAATATTTAATACTTCCTCCGTCTAGGTGAGTAAGTCATCTTAGGTTGTGCACCGTGACCAAGGAGGAGGGGAAAACAAGAGACCTTAATGTTTATTTTCTAATTAATAGCATTGCATGCAATGAACTAACCACTGCATGTCGTGTTTGGTAGTCTCAAGTAATTAAAAGCATGCACACCCCTCGTCTCTTATTGGTTGATATGTGAAGAAACAAGAAACGAGGTAGAAGTTAATGCACCGCGCCTAAGTGTTTTGGGATTATTTGGTTTTCATAAGATGACTTACACACCTAGACGGAGGGAGTAGTTGTCTTGAGTACTTCTTGTGATTGTGATGTTTGCTTCCTCAACATGTCAACTTCATCTCTAAGTGCAGAAGCAGAATCTCTTTCTACCACTAGTTTAGCCTCTAGAGCATCAGCAGTTGGCAATTCATAATGCACGATTGGGTCGGTGCCACGGATGTGGGATGATGCAACGTCCATGGGGACCTCGCTCTTTGAACTTGGGCTAACCTGTTTTGCCATTAAAGTTCCGATTGGATTCAGAAAAGTTGAAGTTAGCAAAACATCCCAACTGGGAGTTATAACAGCAAACCAGTTAAACAAACAAGGAATTAAAGAGTTTCAGTTAGATGCTGAAAAGTACTCCCTCCGTCCCATAATGTAAGACATTTTTTAACACTATGCTAGTGTCAAAAAACGTCCTATATTATGGGACGGAGGGAGTAGTCATTAACATCATTGTAACCCGCTGTTGCAGCAGCAAAGCAGTTAAACAAACAAGTAGATATTTAAGTTAAGGCAAACAGGTAATTCTTAACAGTAAGTATCAAACACATAGATAGGTGCAGTCTATAATATGATTAATGGGCTGTGCCATTATGTAATCAGTAGCAAACTAAATTAAGCCAAGCAACGTGATTGAACAATTTTGCAATAAGTGGCTAACTAAAACTCCGAGAAGCAGGTAACTGAACTTATGCTAGTTCTTTGTACAGGCACACTGCAACTTCTTTTTCGCTTACAAGGTTGTACAAAAGAGTCCATGGCATCAATTGCTTGGATACGCAGTCCCAATACTTCTTTCTTCCCACACTGCATGGGTAAGTCGAATGGTTAATCTGGTAAGATGGTGCGTCCTTGATATGTTATATGAGGACGTGTAGTCAGACTAGTTGTAGCCAAACACATCACACTGGCTTTTACTGTATATTTCATGCGATTACTTTTGGAATATCGAGATCTAAGCAATCTACAATAGGATGAAAAGACTGGCATCCTTCACATTATTGGCGAACTCAGTTCATAGAAACAAGCAATTCAACCATTCTGTGGGTAAATCAAAAGTGCCACTAGAATATTTTTCACTATCCAATCATACATGCAAAAAGGGGCGACGCCACCATAGGGGCTGGTATGGGCGGCTGCCTCAGGTGGCTGGAAAGTGTGCACCTAGTTTGAGTCTTCCAGGTTGGCCCATGCTAGTTTTGTTCGTCCCAACGCACGAGCAGGCAATGTAAAAAATGAAGAAAAATGTTTCAATTTGGATGGGCCAATAACATAAGTGCAAGGCAGGCCCTATAGCAGGCTCGCGGCCCAAACGAGCGCCTCCCATATCAATCAACAATAAGAAAAATCCCAATTCATTCGCTCCATCCTCCAGTCTGGTTCGCTCCTAACCTAGCCACCGCTGGACAGACCGACACAGCACTTCCTCGCGCCCTCGCTAGAGGGCGGGCGCCGGGCTTCAAGCGAACGGAAGGACAAGAAGATGAAGATCCAACCCTGGGTGTAGCCTGCGTGGGAGGCAGCGGCGGCAGCACGGGCATGGCATCGAGCTTGCGCAAACGGATAGTCACAACTTGCAAGAGTAGCATGCGCAACGAGCAGGTACATCACATCCCTGATTATATCTAATTCAACTCTTCAATTTCTGGCCAATAGTTAAACCTGACGGTGTTGTAAAACTGCTTGTATGTAGGGAATCTATGAGAAAATGAAACCAATTTCTACTTATTTTATAACTCCCCCAATCAATACCGAACTGACTGAATCTGATGCATCTAATCAAGTTTCCGGTGCAAACATACAAGCTCATGTTGTTCTTGAGCCTGAAGTGTCTAATGAACAGACTGCTAAGGAAGGATTTGATGCAAACATTTTACATGCTCCTGGTGATGAACATATAGTGTCTAATGAGGGATCTAATGCAAGCATTTTGCAAGCTCATTGAAGGATTTAGTGTCTAATGATGATCTACTATGTTGAGAGAGACAGAGATTTGCAGGCATTGATGACAAGCAAATTATAGTGCATTTTCATAGCTTGAGGAAACGTCGAGGCCATCTACCAGAATGTCCCCATATCATGACAACATAGCATAAATACTTTTCTAATCTGTTGTTTGAAAGTATTGGCATACTTGTGCAGGATAGATATATTGATATGCAGTTTGCGCACTGGTTATACGTGCAATTACACTTCGATATTTTCAGCCAGAGAACGAATAATTTAGGCAGGTACAGACCATGTTTGTAGTCCTTGTACACCATGTTGCATTTTGTGTTTTTTGGTGCTTGCATCATTTAGTGTTTATAATCTGAACTATTTTGGATCATTAGCTGGTTTTCAAAGTGCATGTAGCTTCACATTTCTCAAGTTATGTTGATTTCCGGAGTGCAAGTGCCTTCGTATTTTTTAAGTTAAATGTTCGCCCCTGGTAACTTGAATTCGTGGATCAGCCACTGCACACAAATCATACACGAATGCCAGTACGAATTAAATGAAATGCAGGGACTTACGGTAGCTCTATGTACAGGCTCGCTGCAGCTCTGCTTGCGCTTGGGATGTTCCATGTACGAGTCCATGTTACCACTTGCTTGGATGTGCAGGCCTTGTGCTCCTTGCATCCCCCTCTACATTTTTGACACGGCGAATGGTTGATCAAATAAGAGAAATCGACCTTGATGTTGTACCAAAGGACAGATACTTACAAGGTTATACGGGTGTGCAGGATGTGTACCAGATCCCGTAGCCCCGTCATGCTTCGCTAAAAAATGGATTTGCTTCTTTCAGATGATATCTCCAGAAGAAATAAGAGTTAAAATCAGAGTTGCATAGGCGTGTAAGCTAAGAGAGCAGTGAAAGGATATCCAAACATCGTCGGAAGAGTGCACAAGGGAGTGATGTGTGGATACCTAGTTCGGGCCGGCGTTTGGGCATGCTCGCCTAGCTAGAGTGCGGGTCACTTCAGAGCCATTGAGGGTGATGCGCTGGCGTTGGCTGGCCGCGCACGGATGCAGATCTTAAGTGGCAGCGAAGCACTACGATGCGGTGGACGAGACTGTTGGTGAAGCCCAAACAACCTCGGGGGGCGGAGGTGCGACGATGTGCTCGGTGAAGCGCACCTGATGCGGTGGAACTCGGTGTCTGTGAGGCACGTCGGTTGCGGCGGCCGACATTGTCGGTGGACCATCCGGTGCGGCAGACGAGGGCGTAGATGAGGTAGCTCTGGTGCGGTGGTGAAGCGCAATCGTCGTCTTAGTCATCGTCGTCAGGCACAGAGGTGGGGAACGGTGGGGAAATAGATGAGACGAGGGTCGATTCGAGGGATGGCGGCGAATTAGGGATTTGAGCAATCTGGGCGCGGAAGGGGACGGTGGAGAAGAGAGATTTTGCAGGGCTGGAATTGGGGCCGCCAGATATTTCAATCCGAAACGTGGAAGCGCGAACTTATATTGTCGTCGTCCTTTTTTTGGGGGGGAGGGGAGTGGGTGGCTGGGTGCTACGCGTTCGTCCGACACACGTGACCACCCCGACAGGACTACGCTTCGGTGCCTTAAGGCACCTGCCTTTGTGTCCATGACATGTGGGCCCAACAGGTGGCTGGCCCACATGTCAGTCACCCAAGGGCTATTGCCTTTAAGGCACCGAAGCAGCATCCACCCCGACACGACCCTGGTCTGCCTGGTGTGCCTACATTTGAGAATGCAAACGAATCTTCTTTCATTTGCAAACGAATCTGTATGTATTACCATGCCCGTGTTTTCCTTGCAATAATTAGTCATTCAAAATGAGATACTCCATCCGTTCACTTTTGTAAGTCGTTTCAGACAACTTAAAATGAACTATTTTGCACATTGTCTGAAATGTCTTCAAGGTCTTATAAAAGTGAACATAGGGAGTACTATAAATTAATTAATGAGTTATTTGAAAAAAAATCGAAATGGTACCCACGCTAATGTGGATTAGAGTGTGTCACATAGTTAGTTATTTGAATTAGAGTGTGTGTCACATAGTTAGTTATTTGAATTAGAGTGTGTGTCACGTAGCGATCTCCAATTCTAACGTGGATTTCGCATTTCACTGTATCCATGCTACTTTTTTAATACAAATTCATATGTATATGATGAACACCATGGTAGTGAGAAAACTTTTGGATGGATTCAAACATATGACCTACAAAATAGCACAACAAGTTGAGCCAATGTCAACTTTTCGAAACTTAGTATGGCACGAATTCAAAATAATTACCCGTATGCCTGTCCTCGGTTCAAATCTTACAGTGTACACCGAATTGAAACATCGATATTAAGTCTCGTACTATGTACATTCAAATGTTGTTTTTAGTCCCCCCCCCCC
>NC_041393.1:475663850-475673627 GCF_002162155.2 Triticum dicoccoides | reverse complement strand
CCCCGCGCACAAACGCTACATACTTCCTGTATCGGTCAATCTTCCTCTCCTAACCACCTTAGCAAGCTATCGGTTTCCAACACACGTTCATTCTTTCTCTCCATGTTTCGATCTTTAAGTCTCTCAACTACACAACCCCTTTTTCCACTCCTGTTACCAAATGTATTTACCTCACACACCCGCCATTGCACCCCATGCCGAGCTCTCTCTCTCTCCCCCTCTCCCTCTCACCCTCTCGCGCTAAATACATGCATTGCCTATCTAGCCCCCCAACTGTTGGGGAACGTTGGAGAAAATAAAAAAAATTCTACGGTTTCACCAAGATCAATCTATGAGTTCATCTAGCAACGGGAGAGAGGAGTGCATCTACATACCCTTGTAGATCAAGCGGAAGCTTTCAAGAGAACGGGGTTGAGGGAATCGTACTCGTCGTGATCCAAATCACCGGAGATCCTAGCGCCGAACGGAGGGCACCTCCGCGTTCAACACACGTACGGTCAGTGTGACGTCTCCTCCTTCTTGATCCAGCAAGGGGGAAGGAGAGGTTGATGAAGATCTGGCAGGACGACGGCGTGGTGGTGGATGCAGCAGGGATTCCGGCAGGGCTTCGCCAAGTGTCTACGGGAGGGAGAGGTGTAGCAAGGGGGAAGGGAGGCGCCAAGTGCAAGGGTGCGGCTGCCCTCCCTCCCCCTATTTATATAGGGTCCCCAGGGGGGCGCCGGCCCTAGGAGATTGAATCTCCAAGGGGGGGCGCCGGCCAAGGGGGGGCCTTGCCCCCCAAGGCAAGTGGAGGCGCCCCCTCCCCTAGGGTTCCCAACCCTAGGCGCAGGGGGGGCCAAGGGGGGGCGCACCAGCCCACCAGGGGCTGGTTCCCCTCCCACTTCAGCCCATGGGGCCCTCCGGGATAGGTGGCCCCACCCGGTGGACCCCCGGGACCCTTTCGGTGGTCCCGGTACAATACCGGTGACCCCTGAAACTTTCCCGATGGCCGAAACTCGACTTCCCATATATAATTCTTTACCTCTGGACCATTCCGGAACTCCTCGTGACGTCCGGGATCTCATCCGGGACTCCGAACAACTTTCGGTTTGCTGCATACTAATATCTCTACAACCCTAGCGTCACCGAACCTTAAGTGTGTAGACCCTACGGGTTCGGGAGACACGTAGACATGACCGAGACGGCTCTCCAGCCAATAACCAACAGCGGGATCTGGATACCCATGTTGTCTCCCACATGCTCCTCGATTATCTCATCAGATGAACCACGATGTCGAGGATTCAAGCAACCCCGTATACAATTCCCTTTGTCAATCGGTATGTTACTTGCCCGAGATTCGATCATCGGTATCCCAATACCTCGTTCAATCTCGTTACCGGTAAGTCACTTTACTCGTACCGTAATGCATGATCCCGTGACCGGACACTTGGTCACTTTGAGCTCATTATGATGATGCATTACCGAGTGGGCCTAGAGATACCTCTCCGTCATACGGAGTGACAAATCCCAGTCTCGATCCGTGTCAACCCAACAGACACTTTCGGAGATACCCGTAGTATACCTTTATAGTCACCTAGTTACGTTGTGACGTTTGGTACACCCAAATCACTCCTACGGTATCCGGGAGTTACACGATCTCATGGTCCAAGGAAAAGATACTTGACATTGGAAAAGCTCTAGCAAACGAACTACACGATCTTGTGCTATGCTTAGGTTGGGTCTTGTCCATCACATCATTCTCCTAATGATGTGATCTCATTATCAATGACATCCAATGTCCATAGTCAGGAAACCATGACTATCTGTTGATCAACGAGCTAGTCAACTAGAGGCTCACTAGGGACATGTTGTGGTCTATGTATTCACACGTGTATTACGATTTCCGGATAATACAATTATAGCATGAATAAAGACAATTATCATGAACAAGGAAATATAATAATAATCCTTTTATTATTGCCTCTAGGGCATATTTCCAACAAAACCAACCAATCATACTAACAAAGAGTGTTGGGTTTTTAAACAGGCCGGCAAGCTAAATGTCGAGCATAAGGAGAAGGGGTCGCAAAGCGAGGACGATGATGAGGATCCCAGGCCACTGAACATAGGGAGACAAAAGAAGCCCCCCCCCCCCCAAGTTAAAACGGTGAACGTGATATACGGTACCCATATCCCCAAGAGGGAGCGCAAGCGCGTGCTCAGGGACGTCTATGCGATGGATCCAGTCGCTCCAAAGTTCAACCCATGGTCGTCCTGCCAGATCACCTTCGATCGCAGGGACCATCCGACCAGTATCTATCATGGCGGTTCGGCCGCACTGGTCCTCGACCCAATCATTGATGGATTCCATCTAACGCAAGTCCTCATGGACGGCGGCAGCAGCCTGAACCTGCTCTATCAGGATACAGTGTGCAAAATGGGTATTGATCCCTCAAGGATCAAGCCCACAAAACCACCTTTAAAGGTGTCATACCAGGTGTAGAGGCCCGCTGTATGGGCTCAATCACACTGGAGGTGGTCTTCGGATCCCCGGACAACTTCCGAAGCGAAGAGTTGATCTTCGATATCGTCCCCTTCCGCAGTGGCTATCACGCACTGCCCGGACGAACCGCATTCGTTCGATTCAATGTGGTGCCACACTACGCTTATCTCAAGCTCAAGATGCCCGGACCACGCGGTGTCATAACAGTCCATGGAAACACGAAACGCTCCCTCCGTACCGAGGAGCACACCGCTGCCCTCGCAGCAGAAGCACGGAGTGGCCTTTTCAGGCAGAACCTTAATTCGGCGGCCAAGCTCCCGGACACTGTCAAACGAGTCCGAACTACTCTGCAGCAGGATAGTCCAGCTCGTCAAGAGCTTCACTAGCAATTCGGCCTCCGTCCCAGTCCCGACCAAACGACGACATTCGTACCGCGCGTACATAACTACGCACTCAAAATACCATGGGCATAGACGGAGGCACAGCTAGATCATGGTCCATAATACGGCTCAACTTGTCCGGGACCCACATACTTTTACTTTTTCTTTTTCTTTTCAATTTTCTTTTTTTCCAGGCCTTTCCTGGTGGCCTGATTGTCGGACCTATCAAGGGACAGATACACCAAGACAGCAAGAAGCATTGACGTATAAGGGAATTTCCAGGTGGTCTCTTTAAACGATCGTTATGCCTGTTTTAAGGACCCGCATGCAGCTCTCCCTTGGTTGTGGCATGTTAAATAGACATGTTGCTTATCGCACTACTTGTACGAATATGCTTTGACATATCAATCAAACTATAGTAGATAATAGTTTGCGGCCCAATTTCTGTGGCATTAGCCTATTACTTCATTTTTCTTGATATTTTTATCAGTTGCACCCGTACACTCTGGTACGCCTTAATTCGCTAGGGGCTTCATTATGCTACGGCAACAAAGTCCGAACACTTTTTTATAGTACAGTTCGGCACCCCAAACTTTAGCATTATATGCATCGACTCCGAATCATGTCTTTGGTCAATAGTTGGGTTGTCCGGCTCCTGTGCTTACTACCTTACATTCCGCTATATCGGCTAGGGTAGTAAAGGGAGAACTGCTGCGATTGTGTCCTGGTTTATCCGGATGAGCACCTCGGTAGAGAAAGCCGAAAACTGATTGTCATGATGCGGCATGAGCCGGTCAGCTGTTCGAGAGGTCTCAAATCTTTCGCTATTTTTTCTGCATTATGCGATGAATCGGTTTTATCCGATCAGGTGTTTATAGCATCCCAAGTTCGGGCTTATGAATACTAGGGGCTGCGCCTAAATTTTTATTGTCAAACTTCTATGGCTAAGTAAGGGTGATAAAGCCACATAGTCCGATTGCCTGGTTCGTTGCGCTAAACAATGAGAACATCTACGAGCACCAAATTTCTATTTGCAACAATGAGAACATCATTGATCCTTCCCATTGGCTTTTTAATGGTGGAATCCGCAAGGTGCAAATTTAAAGAGCAATCATCAAGATCATGGAAACCTAGAATATCACATAAAGTGGTCGATTCCCCCTCTGGCAGAGCGCCGGCGAAGGCTCCAAGATGGGATCTCGCGGATACAGAAGGTTACAACGGTGGAAATAGTGTTTTGTTGGCTCCCTGGATGTTTTCGGGGTACGTAGGCTTATATAGGAGGAAGAAGTACGTCGGTGGCCACCCGAGGGGCCCACGAGACAGGGGGCGCGCCCTATAGGGTGGGGGCGCCCTACCCTCTTGTGGCCGCCTCGGCTGCTTCTTGACTTGCACTCCAAGTCCTCTGGATCACGTTCGTTCCAAAAATCACACTCCCGAAGGTTTCATTCCGTTTGGACTCCATTTGATATTCCTTTTCTTCGAAATACTGAAATAGGCAAAAAAACAGCAATACGGGTTGGGCCTCCGGTTAGTAGGTTAGTCCCAAAAATGATATAAATGTGTATAATAAAGCCCATAAACATCCAAAAGGGGTAATATAATTGCATGGAGCAATCAAAAATTATAGATACGTTGGAGACGTATCAACCAGCTGTTTTAGCTGATCGCTAAAGAGCATCGAATGTTCTGACGCAAGGTATTGCGACCAAAACAACTTCTCCGTAGAGCTCCCCTCTTTGGCTTCGAAGAACTCCGCAACGTATGAAACGCTGCGCGGCAGATCCGCAAACGCCCCTGGAGAACTCCAAATCCGGGTCAGTAAGAGGAACCTTTTCTTCATATATTTGCTCTGCATAATAAAGTCCTTAGCCGCCGTGATTTTTCTGGCCTCCTGGATTTCCTGGAGGGCGCCCTGGGCTTCAACCCGGGCATCGTGTGTGCTTTGGCGGGCCTTGGCAAGTTCGGACTCTTGATTCGTAATGTTGCGCTCCAAGGACTCGCATTTCTTGACGGTGTCCTGGAGCTCCTGCTGGACCTCACTGACCCTGGCCTCATGCTTTTCACGGGCGGCTTGTTCCTTGGCCGCTCTCTCCTCGGCCTCGGCCAGTGCCTACTTGAGATCCTCCACCTCGGTCGCCACTCCTACAAATAAAATGGCACTATGGTCATTACAAATCATTCATCCTTCCTGAAAATTGACAAGGTTTTTGCATACCTTGATTGTCTTCCAACTATTTTTTCACACGGCCGAGCTCTTCCTCGGCCCGCTCCAAACTCTGCTTTAGTCCGGAAAACTCAGCAGTATGAGAGGTCATGGCTAGTAATGACGCCTGCTTGTTCACATTGACTCATCTGGTTAATCTCCTGTGAAACTTGTTTCATCCTCTGTCCGGCTTTTCTTTTCAAACACCGAACAATGTCTCAGGGGCTACTGTCTATACTATGACATTCTTTTTACATAATTGCGTTTCTTACCTCAAAGCCTATTAGAAGGCTTGTGCAGGCTTCGGTCAGTCCGCTCTTCGCGGACTGGATCCTCTCAACCACCGTACCCATAAGGGTATGGTGTCCCTCAACAATGGAAGCGCCTCGCAGCGCTTCCAGCAAATTATCCGGTACCTCTGGATGGACAAAGGTCACTGGTGGAATAGGCGCACCTCCTTCTTTCAAAAGAGGCTACTTGCCTGATTCCGGAGCCGTATGGGTCTCCAGAATTGTATTCGGCTGGGGCCGAATTGGATATGGCTCCCATCGCCAGTATCCATGGGGATTTACTCCCCCATGTGTCCGGCGACCAAGGTTTCACCCTCTGGCACCGCCTTGACGGCCTCCTGAGTCTCTTCCTGGCCTGGGATCATTCGGGACAACACCTCGGTGTCATCCAGGGCCTTGGGAGAGGAGACCGCCGGAAGGGACTCGCTGTCCATCGCCTTCTGGTCCAGCAAACCCCTCGAAGATGAGGGTCGCTCGAGGTCGGACCGAGCCGGACTGCAAATGCATGACTCAACATGTTAAGACTATGAAGTAGAGAGGCCGGATATATGAATGCGTCTGGGTTTTTGAGTACTCACGATCTAGCCAGGGGCTTGTCCCTGGGGCGCCATTCCGAGTGCTGTCGATGGCCGCCATGGAGTTGTTCGGGAGGGAAGCTTTCCCCTTCTTGGACGCCTCTGCCTCCAGATTTGTGGAGGCTGCCCTCTTCTTCCTTCCCCCCTCCGGGGGAGAGTTGCTTTCCTCCTCCTCTTCATCCTCGGCGGCGAAGGAGTGAGTCTCGGTGTCTTCGGACACCATGTCCGAAGCACCCTTGCGACGGAGGCCACCTCTGGTCCCCTTGGCCTTCTTCTCTGGCGCCTGATAGGGCGTCGGAACCAGCATCTTCGTCAGAAATGGAATTTCGGTGTCTTCGGGAAGCAGAGTCGGACAGTGAATCCGCTCCGTCTTCTTTGTCCAGCCCTGAGAGAATCAGTAGGGAGGCTTAGGCATCTTCCTTGAGTATTGCAAGTAAAGGATATACCTTGAAAACAGGAAAAAACTTACCGGACTAGCGGGATGGGCCAAGTCGTGCCCACGGTCCTCGGTCATAGCCGGCCACGTCTCATTGGACTTGAAAAGCACCTTCCAGATGTCTTCATGCGTAGTGCCAAAGAACTGCAGCAAGGTCTGGTGTTTGGCCGGATCGTACTCCAATAAATGGCAAGTACGGCTTTGGCATGGAAGGATCTGGCAAATTAGCATCACCTGGATCACATCGACAAGCTTGATATTCTTGTCTATCATGCTCTTGATGCGCGTCTGAAGCGATGTTAGCTCGTTCGACGAAGACCAGACTAGGCCTTTCTCTGGTCAGGAGGTGAGCCACATCGGGGCTTCGGACCGGAATTCGGGAGTCGCAACCAAGGTGGTGCCGCGCGGCTTTGTGACGTAGAACCACTTATGTTGCCACCCTTTGACAGTCTCCATGAAGGAGCCTTCGGGCCATGTCACGTTGGGCATCTTGCTCACCATGGCGCCTCCGCACTCTGCGTGTTGGCCACTCACCACCTTCGGCTTCACATTGAAGATCTTTAACCACAATCCGAAGTGGGGTGGGATGCGGAGGAAAGCCTCGCACACGACAATGAATGCCGAGATGTTGAGGAACGAATTTGGGGCTAGATCATGGAAATCCAGCCCGTAGCAGAACACGAGTCCACAGACGAATGGGTGGAGAGGAAATCCCAGCCCACAGGCGAAGTGAGGGATGAACACCACCCTCTCATGGGGGTCCGGGGTAGGGACGATCTTTCCCTTGGCCGGAAGCCGGTGGGCGATTTCCTTGGCCAGATACTCGGCCTCCCGGAGCTTCGTAATGTCCTTCTTCTTGACGAAGGAGACCATCCACTTGCCCTGCGCTCCGGATCCGGACATGGTTGGAGTCCTTTCTTGGGGCGGAAAAGATGAGAACTTTGGCGCTGGAGCTTGAGAATGGGGGAGGCAGAGAGAGAAGGAATGGGTGAAAGGGGTAAATCCTTATCTCTTTATAAAGGCAGTGAATATCAAGCCCCTCCCCACTCGCCTTAAAACTCGCCTATGCCCCAAGGGCCGTGCAGGCGGCACGGTTGGGTTACCCACGCCCGTATTGATGAGAATCCCGCAATAAGGGGACACGATCTCTGCTTTGACAAGACGTGCCAATGACATCTCGAAATATGGAGCGACAGGCTAAAAAATGGTTTGAATAATGGCGGGCGGCGACGTGATGTCACGCTACAAAAAGTTGTCAGTGGATTGGGCTCATGAAATATTATACTCTCTACGGTTGTGTGTGGTACTTGTTTTGCAGAGCCGAACACATTTTCTGTGTTCGAAGACTATTTTGGAGAATTCGGAGAAGGAATCCGCCTTGCAATGTCGAACACAATCTGCGCGCCGGACACCTCGTCATTGAAGCCTGGTTCAAGGGCTACTGAGGGAGTCCGGGATTAAGGGGTCCTCGGGCGGCCGACCTATTGACATGGGCTGGACTGATGGGTTGTGAAGATACAAGACCGAAGAATCTCACCTGTGTCCGGATGGGACTCTCCTTAGCGTGGAAGGCAAGCTTGGCGCCCGGATATGGAGATTCTTTTCTCTGTAACCGACTTTGTACAACCCTAGTCCCCTCCGATGTCTATATAAACGGAGGGCTTAGTCCGTAGAGACAATCATAATCATACAGGCTAGAGTTCTAGGGTTTTAGCCATTACGATCTCGTGGTAGATCAACTCTTGTAATACTCATATTCATCAAGATCAATCAAGCAGGAAGTAGGATATTGCCTCAATAGAGAGGACCCAAACCTGGGTAAACATCGTGTCCCCGCCTCCTGTTACCATCAACCTTAGACGCACAGTTCGGGACCCCCTACCCGAGATCTGTCGGTTTTGACACCGACGCCGACCAAGTCGCAGCCACCGCGCCATTTGTCGAATCGGGTCCGGGCCGCCATCACCACCCCAGGCGACAGCAAGACCCGTATAGGCACCCCTACCATCTCCCCGGAGCGCCCATGTCCCCATGGCCAGCCAAAGATGAAACACGTCGAGCCGCTGTGCACCACCCATTGGGCCTGCCTCCAACCGCAGAACCGAGCACCCCATGAGGCAGGAGGAGAGGGTCGAACCTCTGCCACTTCGCCACCACCCCGACCAACCAAGATGGCCCGGTTGAGGGAGCCACCCGTGACTCATGCCGCCGCGAGGTCGGATCTGGCCGGGCCGCTGCGGCGCCGTCCCCGGCCCCGGCCCGCACAGCCACCTCCCACCTCCACTAGCCAAAGAAGGCCATGGAAGAGGTGACTGCTTGCAGACCGCGCCGCCCACGGGCCAGATCCGCCTAAGGTTACCACATCCAGCCCCCGAGCATGCTCTGCCGCCTCACCCCGTCACGCACCAGTCAGCTCTGCACCATCACTGCATCGCCCAGTCGCCGCGTCACCACGCCACACGCCTGCACGGCATCCCGGCCCGTCGACTCTAGCCCTTCCGAGCGAGAAGACAAGGAAGCCCCGCTGGTGTCGACCAGGCTTTGCCTGGTCGTGCCCTCTGGTGGCGGCAAGTGAGGAGGGGGGAAGGAGGAGAGGCCCGGCGGCGAGATCTAAGGATTCCTCCATGGCGGAGGATAATTCTTTTAAGGTGTGGCGAAGTCTGAAGCAAAGAATATTTTGATAAAAACCAAAAGAGTCAACACACACTAACAATGCACCGTGCAAATGAATAACCAAATAAAATGAAAATGTAGGCATCTTTCAATAAAAAAAGAACCTAAAACATATCAATAATGAAGCTTTTAATTGCGTGGCATGTGTCGAAACATTGACACTTTCGCGGGTGCTTGGATTGGAGTTGCTGGCACTACCAAGTACTTCAAAGTATCTTGTCGAATATGCAATTCACAACATTAATTTGTGACTAAAATCTGCTTGATTTCGAGCTGCTGTTGAAATTGCTACTAAAATTTAGGGGGGAAATGAGAGATATACCTCTCACCCTTTTCCATTGGCTCTGCTACGCCCCCCCTCCCTTCTTTCCATCTTCTGGTGGGACATTGGAACGCCGACACGCTGGAACTGCGCCAGACTAAGCCCTATTGCCGTCGTCGGTCGCCCGCCTCCTGGCGACCTGGCCAGCTGCCGCGCTAGCTTAGGGTTGCTGGGCTTCGCGCGCGTGCGTGTGTACTTCTGTCTAGTGCGTGGGTGCTCGAAGCGTAGGCGAATGGTTTCTTGGCCCAACCAGACTGCGTCAAAGCTTGTGGCTGTGTGCATGTGCCGGCCCATTAGGCCAACCTAATAACCAGCGAGAACCAGACTCCCTTTAGCATTTTCTACCAGCGGTAAAAATGAGCGACACAGCACACGCATAGGTATAATGCTCGGAATGAAGGTATGGCGGCTGT
>NC_041393.1:475621078-475663519 GCF_002162155.2 Triticum dicoccoides | reverse complement strand
TTGTGTGTGTGTGTTTACATTTCAAGAAGGCAATTACCGCAACATGTTCTATTTTTTATATTTAATCTGTGTACCACCTCATCGCATGCGTTTCTTCTGTAGCGTGTGCAATGGCACCCTCCACTAGTAGAAAAGAGCGCTTTGGTCCAGGCTGGTTAGCCCATTAGTCCCGGTTCAATCCAGAATCGGGACTAATCGGGGCATTAGTCCCGATTCGTGAGCCCAGGGGCTCGGCCGGGCCACGTGGGCCATTTGTCCCGGTTTGTTTGGACCTTTTAGTCCCGGTTGGTGCCACGAACCGGGACTAAAGGGTGTGATGCCCATTAGTACCGGTTTATGGCACCAACCGGTACTAAAGGTTGGACCTTTAGTCCCGGTTCGAGCCACCAACCGGTACTAATGGGGTTTGAGGTATTAGTACCGGTTCATGGCACGAATCGGTACTAAAGGTCCCATTTTCAAACTCTACCCCCCCTCTGTGGATCGCCTTTTTAGTTTAAAAAAATAAAAGAAAATGATAAAAATGTTAAAAAAATAAAAGAAAATAAGTTTCCCATGTGATATGTGGTCTAGTTGTTGGGAAAATTTACAAATATGAATTTCGACTTTATTTGCAAAATCTCTCTAGAATTTAGTAAAATGGGCATAACTTTTGCATACGAACTCGGATTAAAAAGTTTTTTATATGAAAAATCATCTACTCGAAAAGTTACATCCAGATTTACCTGGGGGAACCCCGTTAAACATTTTCAAAATCCTCAAAAACCTAACAGAAAAAAACTTACGGGGCTTTTAAGATCTGGAGGCAAAAAAATCATCAAATTTCAGTTTTTTATTTATTTTTGTTCAAGAAGTATTAGTGTTACTAAATAATTATTCAAGAATATTAGTGTTACCAAATAATTATTTCAGTTTTTTTGAATTTTGGTCAAATCTGGTCAAACTATGGTCAAACTAATTATTCAAGAAATATTAGTGTTACTAAATATTAGTGTTGTTTTTTAGACCAATAGTTCCAAACTCAAACAGTGAAATGTATGACTTCTTGCTCAAGCTAAATTCCTGAGGTTAATAGGATTGACATCTTACTATTGTTAGGAAAACAACAAGTGCAGACTTGGAAACGGGGGAGAATAAAACCCGGAAGTTAAGCGTGCTCAGGCTGGAGTAGTGAGAGGATGGGTGACCATCCGGAAAGTTAGATGATGAGGGGTGATTAGAGGTTAAATTGAGCAGTAATGAGAGGTGATTAGAGATGAGAGGTTAAAATAATTCAAAAATTTAAAAATCAAAAAAAAAATTAAAAAAAATTAAAAAAAAATTTCAAAAAAAATCATAAAAATTCCTTTAGTACAACCGGGACTAAAGATGGGCCTCGAGGCAGCGGCCACGTGGAGAGCCTTTAGTCCCGGTTCGTGTAAGAACCGGGACTAAAGGGGAAGGCTTTAGTAATGACCCTTTAGTCCCGGTTCACATAATCGGGACTAAAGACCCTTATGAACCGGGACTAAAAGCTCTTTTTTCTACTGGTGCTCCCCTTATCGCAGACCGACACAAGCTGACCGCTGAAGCGAGTCTCGCCGCACTAGTAGGCGCAGGTGGGCCATGGAAGGCGCTACGTGCACATGAGCACAAAGAAGCCAGACTCGGACCTCCCATAATCAATCTTACGCCAGCGCGCGCACATTTAATCGGCAGCGAAACGGTGTATTCGGTGCATGCAACTAGCAACCAACCATCTGCAAGATGTTCTGTATACCTTGCTATAAAACTTCCCCCTGCGTGATCCATGCTTCACCTTGTAGGCACTATACCGCTATAGCTGATAGGTGCACAGAACTATTAGTACGGAGCTAAGCAATGGCGTCTCTTTACCGGGGCGTCCTCGCTGGCCTCGCGCTTCTATTCATGAACCTGCTGCTGATACTGATGGCGCGTCCCCCATCCGCCGATGGATCAAGCACGGCGAAAAGCAAAATCTCTGCAGTGTTTGTGTTCGGCGATTCGATCGTCGATCCCGGCAACAACAACCACCGCTGACGGAGGCGAAGGCCGACTTCCCGCCTTACGGGCAGGACTTCCCTGGCGCAACGCCACCGGGAGGTTCTCAAATGGGAAGGTTCCCGGGGACATGCTAGGTACGTATGTAGCGACCGGCGACTGACTTTGCTGTTGCTTTTTTTAACCATCCTATATATTTTGATACAGAGGAAGTATTACGTAGTAGTAAAACTGATGGAGTGGCTTCTTTTACTACGTTTTATACTATGGAACTTTAGTTACACCAAGCTGAGAATATTTACGGAAATGTCTAGTTGAAGGCTAACTTTACCGCACCTAACACGTAAGGTAAGGAAAATGTGGCTTGCTAGAAAGTGTGGCCAAGGAAATCAGCGCCACGGCCCACACATGCAGCAAACTTGGGCAAGAAGCTCAATGGAAGCTGGTGATCAGTGCAACACACATACCTAAAACATTGCGACGAGCGACGTTCCTAAGACCAGCTGGGTCAAACTTAGATTTGGAGCCAAACGACCCGTAGTATCATTTTGCTTTTGGAGGGGGCAATTCCGTTGGAAGCTCCTCAAGTATTGATGCACGAGACATTTTGGCATCCAAATCAAAACACTGTACATGTCATGTAACATGTCCATGTAGGGAAAATATTAACATGGAAATCTAATGCTGGGAACATAGGAGCTGATAATGAAATGCAGTTAGCCTGCCTAAGAGAAACTCTGCTAGAGTTGCCATATCGGGCCTATCGGTATAATAATAATCCATTCGCACAAAAAGGTATAATAATAATCCATTCGCAAAAAGAGGTATAATAATAATCAATATTGTGATTTTGACCGAAAAGTCCATTCTAATAGAGTCGCCATATGCCCTTTTGCCTGCAGATCTATGGAGTGCGCTTCATATCCAACCCGTGAGCCTTTATATTTTTGAGGTTGTGGGTGTTGGTTTGAAGTGCGCACCATCGGTCAACCACTCGTGTACGAAGGAAGTTCTGATGGCGCTGTCGCCTGTATGGCTGCCGATCCCACTGTCGTGGTTCTAAGTCTGACAGTAGAATGGGGGGGTAAGTATGAGAAGGCAAGGTCCTAGCTATGGAGCAGTTGTACACGCGAGTGTTTAACGAGTTCAGGCCCTTCTCTGAGGAAGTAACAGCCCTACGTCTTGGAGCCCGGAGGCGGTCGACTGATCTCTGTGTATATGAGTTACAGGGGTGCGAACCCTTCTACCAGTGGAGGGGGGTGGCTTATATAGAGGACGCCAGGACCCCAGCCAGCCCACGTAGAGGAGGGTTAAAGTACATTAAGGCTGGGCGTTACTGGTAACGCCCTACATAAAGTGTCATCATGACCATTAAGACTATTTAATTACAGACCGTTTGGATGCAGAGTAGATCCTGAACTTCTGATAGTCGAGTGCATCTTCATGGTCGAGTGTCTTCTAGCTAGTCGAGCGGAGTCTCCCTTGGTCGAGTGGAACTTCTCTTGGTCGACTGGAAGGTAGCTTCGTATGATGATGTCCTTGGGCATGGTATCCTAGATAGGTCCATGACCCTACCCTAGGTACATAACCTCATCATTAGCCCCCAAATGGATCGAGGTTCGAGTGAGGAAGGAGTTGACGATTTTCTCCGACTTATTTACTGTACTTTGATTATGTCGTATCTTGGATCGGCGGTTCTTCTTTCGGCGTTGGCGTCGACTTTTACTTCAGTCGCCTTGATCCATTCTTAACTTTTGTCGAGTGAAATTTTGAACTCCGGTGGACTTCCGAGCGACAGATCGCGGGAAGGATATCGTCTGACAGATCGATCTACTGTTAGCGGATTTTGCGGGATCTGAAATTTGGGAAGCGCGCGAAGCGGGGTGATCCGCGGCAATCGGGCGGGATAAGGCGTGGACGCCTTAATTTCCGTGCCACCTTTTTTGCCACGTATCGTACGTGTGCGAATGTTTCGGGATGTGACAGATCTGCCCGGACCCACTCGTCAGCCACTCGGAAGCGCCTTTATATAAAGCGTTGGAGAAGAGTTTTTGAACAGTGCCTCCCCATTCTCCTCTCTTCCCTCTCTGCCTCCGCCCACGGCGTCCGCCCCTACCTCCGTCTTATCCACCTCTCGAGCGCTTCGCCGGCGATAATGGTGAAGGAGAAGACGGCGGCTCTAGAGCGCGCGAAGAAGGCGACGGCGACGGGGCAAGCGAAGGGGAGACCGTCCAGTCGGGGCGGATCTTCGTCGAGGTCCCGCCTGCCGAAGGGTTGGGTCCAAGGGGATTGGATCCGCTCGACCATCACTTGGAAGGACCTCGACGACCTGGCCGATGAGGGACTGATCCCCCACGGGTCGGCGAGGCTCCCGGGGTCTGAGTGTCAACCGCAGCCGCAGGAGGGTGAGTGCGTTCTCTTAGCCACTCACGTAGATCGTGGTTTTTCTCTGCCGCCGAGTGTGTTCTTCCGTGGGTTTCTGAATTTCTTTGGGTCGCAACTCCACCATTTCAATCCCAATTCCATCGCCTATCTTGCTGCCTTTGTGTCCATGTGCGAGAACTTCCTGGGTTGTCGACCGCACTGGGGTCTCTTCAAGCACATATTCACCTGTCGGTCGCAGACAGTAAAAAAGGCGAGTCCGGGTGATGAGAGGACCAAGGTTATACAGATGTGCGGGGGTCTTGGGACTCAGTTGAGGAATAAGAGGGTGGCAGTCGACTTGGTTCTACTGCCAAGACGAGTCGACGCCGGGGCAGTCGACTGGTCTCACTCCGTTCTCCATGGTCCGAGTGGACAAGCCGTCTTCTCTGAAGGTGCTTCCTGAGGAGAAAGCCGAGGTAAAAATGTTGGTGGAGCGCGTGGTCCAACTCATTCGGGACGGAGTGACGGGCATGGATCTTCTAGAAGTCTTCCTTAGGCAGCGTATCCAACCACTTCAGTACCGAGGTCACCCGATGTGGCTGTACTGCGGTACTAAAGATACCACTCGGGTCCATCCAGAGGCGGTCGACGACGCCACGCTGGAGAGGTGGGTGGCCGCCATCACAGGGAACAAGGACAACCCTCGAGGGGCGAGGAGGATCCCGCCACTCGACTGTACCTATACACCGGACAAGGTATGGCTGCTTATCTCCGAGTGTAAATTTGTTTTATCCATTCTGCTTTGTCGCGAATTGGTCGGTTGATCTTCATTTTGCTTTGTTGCTTGTCTGACAGGCCACCACTGAATTGTACTCGATGCCCAATGGGGCGCAGACGCCGACTGAGGAGGGGGAAGGAAGTGGGGGCGAAAGCCCGGAGGAGTGGGATTCGGATGCTGACGACGATGACGAGGGTGACGACTCTGGTGAGGAGGAAGAAGAGGAGGAGGAGGAGGAAGTTGTACCTCCCCGCTCGGAAAGACACTCGAAGCTTGTCCATGATCCAGCGACTGAGCGGGGTAAAGGGGTCGCAACCGCTTCCCAGTCGACCAAGCGCCCTCGGACCACTTCTCCGGCGCCGACTGAGAAGGCTCCGAAGCAATCTCGAGTGGTACCGTCGAAGCCCGCAAAGGTCTTGCCGAAGATGAAGATGGTGATCCCCACTATCTCAGGGTAATGGTAGTTTCGAGCTTTCCCTGCTTCAGGAACTTGTTCTTGGTCGACTCATGGGCCCATCGACTGACTTTTGGAACTGCAGCACTGCTACTTCTGATACTTCGGCCAAGGCTGAAGACCACGAGATGGAGGATGCTGCTACCTCGCAACCTGGTATGATTCTTGTGATGCCGTTCTCAGTCGACTGACTTATTGCCTCTAATTTTGATTCTTTCTGCAGCTTCATCTAACATTGTTATTGACCTTCCTAACGACAACGACGAAGAACCACCGAGGCAAAGGAGGAGCAAGAAAACGCCTGCTGGCAAGGCGACTCGGGATGTGCCAGCACTTGAGACGTTGGTCGTGGAGGGAGACAATGTCACTCGACCCACCGTAACCTTCGCGGTGCCGTTGACGAGTGCTCGCCCTTCGTCGTCGAGTGCTGCTCAACCCTCGCTTTTCTCCACCTACCCATTCCAGAAGACCAAGCTAGTGTTGCTAGAGAAGCGATACGCCAAGCGGGGGTCATGATGGAGCAAGTGAAGGCAATTCGAGAAGCCAGCCAGGCAGCCTATGACGCCAGTTCGGCACTCCAGAGTAATGTTCAGGTCAGTCGGTCACTGCCTGTTCTTCTTTCTGAAATTCCTAGAGTCTGTCCTACACCCAGTGGGTGTGTGTCGATTGAAATTCCGGGTTAGTGGGGGCACGCCGAGTGCACCCACTGGGTGTAGTCCCCAAGGCTATGGTGGACTGCTGGCAGTCGACCATAGTCTTTACGCTTTGAGTTTTTCTTTACTCGACAAGGTCAAATAGATTCATATACCGGTGGGGGCACACTGAGTGCACCCACTGGGTGTAGTCCCCGAGACTATGGTCGACTGCTGGCAGTCAACTATAGTCTAAAGAACATTGCCTCTCTTTTTTTTGTTGGTCGTCTGGTCGAATCTTGATGAAACTAGTGGGGGCACGCTGAGTGCACCCACTGGGTGTAGTCCCCGAGACTATGGTCGAATGTTTGCATTCGGCCGTAGTCTTAGAAATGCTATGATTTTTCCTTACTCACTCGGAAGTGAATTGTCTTTGACGTCTGTCGATTGGTTCTTCATAGAAATCCTGTGACCTTGCGGCTCGTTATACTGAGTTGGAGAACAAACACATTCAGCTCGAGCTCGATCTGAAATTGGCCCAAGAGAACTTGACGAAGGCGAAGGAGGAAGCTAAAGGTATGCTTGGTGAGGCCTTTGACGACTGCCTTTGCCTCTCACTTGTTTCCGAATCTAATCTTACTGTAACTTTGTAGGCAAAGTGAGGGACGCCCTGAAGAAACAAGAGCTTGACTTGGCTGAGATGCAAAAAACTGCCTTAGAGAAGACCAGGCTAGCTGATGACAAGCTGGCTTCAGTGACTAAGCTTGAAGAAGAAAACACCAATCTGAAAGCTGCTCTAGATGCTGCCAACCAGGAAGTCACTCGACTGAAAAGCGACAAGACCACCCTGAATGACAAGGCCAGCGAGTTGGAGAGAAAGAAGAATGATCTAGAGGCTTATCTGGGTGGACTCACCAAGAAGTTGTTCCTCATGCTTGAAGGTAATCCTTTGTATCAAACAAATATTTCAATTGTAACCTTTGACTGTTTGTCTTGACTCGGTGGTTGTGCTTGCAGAATTTTGTCAGAACCTTGAAGAGGAGACTGGTCGACTGGAAGTAAACCTGGACCCCATCAACTCTCCTGTGAAAGATGAAGTCGCCATGAACGTGCTCCGACTTGAATCTCGTGTTGCTGCCGTCATCGATTATCTCGCAAGGCTGAAGGTCGCAACTTCCCGCATCGACACAACACTCTGTCCAAGAGAGACACTCCGGAACGACCTCGAGTCTCTGATGACTCGACTGAACGAGGTCCCAAGTCGAGTGCAAGAGTGGAAGAAGTCTTCGGCCAGGAGCGGCGCGGATGTTGCTCTGTCTCTGGTCCGCGTTCACTGCAAGGATGCACGAGAGGACAAGCTGGTGGCTCTCAGGGTGGCCAACACCAAGAAGCACGATTTCAGATCTTTCATGGAGACCTTCATCGCCGCTGCCACTCGGATTGCAGATGGAATTGATCTGGACGAGTTTGTGGCACCTTCTAGCCCTCCACAGGAGGGGTAAAAAACTTCTGAACTTGATACTTTAAATTTGCCTCGGTATGCCGAGTGGGTTTTGTAACCGATAAACCTTAGCAGGCTCAGCGCCTGAGCACTTTCGGTTCCGTTAGGTATTATCCAAACTTGGGTTCATCACTGAACATGCTTGCCTTTGGTTTGAGGCATCCTTTGCAGGTTGAAGCAAAGCGCTTATTGCCATCGGCTTGCATCCTAATTCACTTAGGCGAGTACTGGGCTGTAGCTAAGTCCCCGAGTGAGAGGTTTGTCCTCCACTCGGTAGGATTTTAGATACTTAGGGGAGCACTGGGCTGCAGCTAAGCTCCCTGAGTGGGAGGTCTGCTCTCCACTCGGTAGGGTTTCAGATACTTAGGCGAGCACTGGGCTGCAGCTAAGCCCCCGAGTGAGAGGTCTGCTCTTCACTCGGTAGGATTTCAGATACTTAGGCGAGCACTGGGCTGCAGCTAAGCCCCCGAGTGAGAGGTCTGCTCTTCACTCGGTAGGATTTTAGATACTTAGGCGAACATTGGGTTGCAGCTAAGCCCCCGAGTGAGAGGTTTGCTCTTCACTCAGTAGGATTTCAGATACTTAGGCGAGCATTGGGCTGCAGCTAAGCCCCCGAGTGAGAGGTCTACTCTTCACTCGGTAGGATTTCAGATACTTAGGCGAACACTGGGTTGCAGCTAAGCCCCCGAGTGAGAGGTCTGCTCTTCACTCAGTAGGATTTTTGAATTGGTGGTGTAGCTCGGAAGGAGAGGGTAGCAGTCGACCTGCACCTCGTCCTCCTTGCGGAACGCATGTTGTACTTGTTCTTAGGCAAGTACTTGGACTGCAGCTAAGCCTCCGAGTGGAAGGCTGGCTTACCACTCGGTAGGATTTTATTTATCTTAGGCGAGTACTTGGACTGCAGCTAAGCCTCCGAGTGGAAGGCTGGCTTAACACTCGGTAGGATTTTATTTATCTTAGGCGAGTACTTGGACTGCAGCTAAGCCTCCGAGTGGAAGGCTGGCTTACCACTCGGTAGGATTTTATTTATCTTAGGCGAGTACTTGGACTGCAGCTAAGCCTCCGAGTGGAAGGCTGGCTTACCACTCGGTAGGATTTTATTTATCTTAGGCGAAACGGATTTCGCAGCTAAGCCTTCGTGTGGGAGGCTGACTCACCACTCGGTTAGGATTTTATTTATCTTAGGCGAAACGGATTTCGTAGCTAAGCCTTCGTGTGGGAGGCTGACTCACCACTCGGTTAGGATTTTATTTATCTTAGGCGAAACGGATTTCGCAGCTAAGCCTTCGTGTGGGAGGCTGACTCACCACTCGGTTAGGATTTGTTTTTACAGACTTAGGCGAATCGGATTCGCAGCTAAGCCACCCACTGGGGGATTGTTTTATATGGACAAAAGTAATAACAATCACTGGGAAAACTATAAAGCTCTTGTCTTTGATAAATAAGCTACAGGAGTACTTTTATTACAACTCATCCGAGTGAATACTTAAGTGTAAAAGGGGCGGAGAAGCTCCGCGTTCCAAGCTCGAGGCTCGTCGATCTAATGCTCGACATTGTAAAGACGGTATGCTCCATTGTGGAGAACCTTGGTGACGATGAAGGGACCTTCCCAAGAAGGAGCAAGCTTGTGTGGTTTCTGCTGGTCCACTTGGAGAACTAAATCTCCTTCCTGGAAGGCTCGACTCTTCACGTTTTTGGCGTGGAAGCGACGCAAGTCTTGTTGATAAATGGTCGATCTGATCAGAGCCATCTCTCTTTCTTCCTCTAAAAGGTCGACTGCGTCCTGCCGCGCTTGTTCTGCTTCAGCTTCGGTGTAGAGCTCGACTCGGGGAGCGTTGTGGAGAAGATCACTCGGCAAGACTGCTTCAGCTCCGTAGACCAAAAAGAATGGAGTTCTTCCAGTCGACCGGTTGGGTGTGGTCCTTAACCCCCAAAGCACCGAGGGAAGTTCGTCAACCCATGCACCAGCCGCATGCTTGAGATCACGCATCAAACAGGGTTTCAACCCTTTGAGAATCAAACCGTTGGCTCGTTCTGCCTGTCCATTCGTTTGCGGATGGGCAACTGAAGCATAGTCGACTCGCGTGCCTTGAGACGTGCAGAAAGCTCTGAATTCTTCAGAATCGAAGTTTGACCCGTTATCAGTGATGATGTTGTGCGGGACTCCATATCTGAATATCAGTTCTCGGATGAAGCTGACAGCGGTACCAGCATCGAGGTTCTTGATGGGTTTAGCCTCAATCCACTTGGTAAACTTGTCGACTGCTACCAGCACATGTGTGAAACCGCTTCTTCCTGTTCTCAACGGGCCAACCATATCCAAACCCCATACAGCAAAGGGCCAGACGAGTGATATAGTCTTCAAAGCTGACGCGGGCTTGTGTGACATATTGGAGTAAAATTGACAACCCTCACACTTGTCGACTATCTCCTTCGCCATTTCATTCGCTCTGGGCTAATAAAAACCAGCTTGGTATGCTTTGGCCACGATGGTCCGAGAAGACGCATGATGGCCACAGGTCCCCGAGTGGATGTCGTTGAGAATCATTCGACCTTCCTCTGGTGTTATACATTTCTGGCTGACTCCAGTCGCACTTTCTCTGTATAATTGACCTCTCATGACGGTGAAGGCTCTGGACCGGCGGACGATCTCTCGAGCTTCTTCTTCATTCTCGGGGAGTTCCTTCCTTAGAATATAGGCGATGTAGGGCACTGTCCAATCGGGAGTGATGACCAGAACTTCCATGATCAAGTCGACCACCGCTGGGACCTCGACTTCAGTCGGATCTGTGGTGCTTTTAGGCTGCTGGGCTTCCCCGGTGAAAGGATCCTCTTGAACCGATGGTGTGTAGACATGTTCCAAAAACACGCCACTCGGAACGGCTTCCCTCTTGGAACCTATCTTTGCCAAGTCATCGGCCGCTTGATTTTTCAGTCGGGGAACGTGATGGAGTTCTAACCCTTCAAATTTCTTTTCAAGCTTCCTCAGTGCATTACAGTATCCAGTCATGGCTGGGCTTCTCACGTCCCACTCCTTCATCACCTAATTGACCACCAAATCTGAGTCGCCGTAAACCATAAGGCGACGGACGCTGAGTGAAATGGCCATGCGCAACCCATACAACAGTGCTTCATATTCTGCTTCATTGTTGGAGGAATCAAAGTGGATCTGGAGCACATATCTGAGCTTATCTCCTCAGGGAGAAACCAAAACTACACCAACACCAGAATCATTTAACATCTTAGAGCCATCAAAGAACATGGTCCAATGCTCCGAGTGAACTTGAGTCGGCTGCTGCTGTTCAATCCACTCAGCAAGGAAATCTGCTATAGCCTGGGACTTAATGGCTTTCTTTGCCTCAAATTTGATATCAAGGGGAAGGAGTTCGATCGCCCATTTAGCCACTCGACCAGTTGCATCTCTGTTGTGCAGAATCTCTGACAATGGTGCGTCGCTGACGACTGTAATGGTGCGTCGCTAACCTTCTTCATGGTCATGTAGATCCCATATACGAGCTTTTGATAATGAGGATATCTTTGCTTCGATGGGGTCAAAACTTCAGAGAGATAATACACTGGGCGCTGAACTTTGAAGGCTTTCCCTTCTTCTTCCCGCTCGACCGTAAGTACTGTACTGACGACTTGTCCTGTGGCTGCAATATAAAGAAACAGAGGCTCTTTGCTGATTGGAGCAGCAAGCACCGGCTGGGTGGAGAGCAGAGTTTTTAACTCTGCAAACGCTGCATCAGCTTCTGGAGTCCACTCGAACTTGTCTGCCTTCTTCATCAGTCGGTAAAGGGGCAACGCCTTTTCACTGAGACGAGAGATGAATCGACTTAACGTGGCCAAGCATCCAGTAAGCTTCTGGACATCGTGCACATGCACAGGGCGTTTCATTCGGAGTATGGTGCCAACTTTTTCTGGGTTAGCATCGATTCCTCGTTCGGAAACGAGAAAACCGAGTAACTTCCCGCCAGGTACTCCGAATGTGCACTTTGCAGGATTGAGCTTGATATCATACTTCCTGAGATTGGCAAATGTTTCAGCTAAGTCAGTCAATAGGTCGGAACCCTTTCGCGACTTGACCATGATATCATCCATGTATGCTTCCACATTCCGACTGATTTGAGTGAGTAAACACTTTTGAATCATTCTCATGAACGTGGCTCCGGCATTCTTGAGGCCGAATGGCATGGTGATATAGCAGAAGCACCCGAATGGGGTGATGAAAGCTGTTTTGATTTCGTCGGGCCCATACAGACGGATCTGATGATACCCGGAATAAGCATCTAGAAAAGACAATCTCTCGCACCCCGCGGTTGAGTCGACAATTTGGTCGATGCGAGGGAGAGGAAAATGATCTTTCGGGCAGGCCCGATTGATATGTTTGAAATCAATGCACATACGAAGGGAATTGTCATTTTTGGGAACCATAACGACATTGGCGAGCCACTCGGAGTGGTATATTTCTCGGATGAACTCTGCTGCAAGGAGTCGAGCCACCTCTTCGCCAATGGCCTTTTTCTTCTGAACGGCAGACCGTCAAAGATGTTCTTTAACAGGTTTTGCCTTCAAATCGACTCTAAGGCGATGCTCAGCCAGTCCCCTGGGAACACCTGGCATGTCAGCTGGCTTCCATGCGAAGATGTCCCAGTTCTCATGAAGGAACTGGATGAGCGCTTCTTCCTATTTAGAGTCGAGTGTAGTGGAAATATGGGTCAGAGCTGCATTGGGGTCGGTCGGGTGGATGTGAACTGGCTTCGTCTCACCGGACGACTGAAATGCTGATTTTGTGGCGGGTTTCTTGGCCCGCAGTAAATCACTCGGATCTGCGTTCTTCTTGTATTCCTCTAGCTCTATCACTGTTATCTGGTCATCCGCAATCTTTGAGCCTTTCTGGAAACACTCTTTTGCTTTCTTCTGGTTACTAGTGATGGTGATCACACCTTTGGGGCTAGGCATCTTTAACTTGAGGTACACGTAACACGGCCGAGCCATGAAGCGGGCGTAGGCTGGTCTGCCCAATATAGCGTGGTAGGCGCTCTGGAAATCCATGACTTCAAATGTCAGCTTCTCTTTGCGGAAATGCTTCGAGTCGCCGAACACCACATCCAGAGCTATTTGGCCGAGTGACTCAGCCTTCTTTCCTGGGATGACTCCATGAAAACTCATGTTGCTGGAACTGAGCCTGGACATCGGAATGCCCATTCCCTTGAGCGTCTCAGCATACAGAATGTTCAACCCGCTGCCGCCGTCCATCAATACCTTCGTCAGTCGAGTGCCTTCTATGACCGGGTCGACCATCAGTGCTTGCCTCCCAGGGGTGGCAATATGAGTAGGATGGTCCGACTGGTCGAAAGTAATGGGAGTTTGCGACCATCTCAGATAGTTTGGTGTTGCCGGTGCGACCATGTTGACTTCACGGTTGATCACTTTCAGTCGACTTTTGCTCTCTACATCAGCAAAAATCATCAGAGTGGAGTTGACATGAGGGTACTCTCCATCACTGTCCTGCTTGTCCTCAGCCTTGTCCAACTCCTTCTCTTTGTCCTTCGGCTATTTCCCTTGGAACTGTTGGATTAAGAGCCGGCACTGGCGAGTGGTATGCTTTGGGTAGATGAAGTTACCCTCTTCGTCTTTCTTTGTGTGAATATGACACGGCAGGTCCATCACATCATTACCCTCCTTATCTTTTATTTTCTTGGGGTTCCAAGATCCTTTGGGTTTCCCTTTAAATTTGCCCTGTGTCACGGCCAGAGCCTCTCCAGGAGCTGCTGGCTCGGCCTTCCGCTTTTGCTTCCGACTGGAGTTTCCTTTATCCGACTGACTCGGCTTGTACTTGCCGCTCCGGAGTCGGTCCTCTTCTTCGCCGTTGGCGTACTTGGTGGCTATTTCCATCATCCGACTCAGGGTCATGTCTCCGGTTCGACCAAACTTCAGGCTCAACTCTCTGTTCTTGACGCCCTCTTTGAAGGCGCAGACCGCTTGATGGTCCGACACATTCTCTACAGTGTGATGCAAAGTGATCCACCTCTGAATGTAATCCCTCAGTGTTTCACTCGACTTTTGTACACAAACTTGTAGCTCAGTCAGTCCAGCAGGTCGCTTGCAAGTTCCCTCAAACGTCCTGACGAACACTCGAGAAAGATCTTCCCAGGTGTAAATGCTGCTGGGAGCTAACTGATTCAACCATGCCCTGGCTGAACCTCCTAGCATAAGTGGCAAATGTTTCATGGACACTTCATCATTACCGCCACCAATCTGAACAGCCACTCGGTAGTCTTCGAGCCAAGTTTCAGGCTTAGACTCTCCGGTGAACTTATTCACCCCAGTCGCCAACCTGAAGTTGGGGGGTATCACTGCGGTTCTGATCGCTCTGCTAAAACATTCTGGACCTGAAACATGGACTCGGCTGCTTGTGGGCACATCTCTGTCATGACCACCTCTATGAGCTCTGTTTCGGTCGACCAAACCTTGCACGATGACGGATCTCGCGTCAAAGCCTGGCTCTCTGGGGTCGATTGGAGCTCTCCGCCCGACACTGAGCTAGCATTTGTCATCTTGCTGCCGATGGGCGTTAGACCCACTTCTCGGAGGAGGAGTGGGCACTCGACGCCGGTCATCGCGATCAAATCGGTCATCATAGTGGTCCCGTCGGCCTTCACGTCCCATGCGCCTCGGAGGCGACCTTGGACTGTGAGCCGACTGAATCGTATTCGCAGCGACAAATCGACTGTGAATCCTGTTACGTGACTGCGACACAGCTGAATTCTGATCTCCTGCCGCCCGGAGCAAATCTCTGATCTGCATCAGGCCTCTTCCAGCCTCTGACTGAGAGGGCTGAATCGACTCCGCTATGCGGGTTACAGCTGCCAAATTCTGAATTGGGGTTCGATATACCTGAGTTGGTTGCGGAAAGAGCTGACGTCGATTGGAGTTAGTTGCTCACTGACGTGCACACTCGTCGAGTGCTCGCTGAAGGTTCTCCAGTCGAGTGCGTTCAGCCAGGTTGGCTAAACGCGCCTCTTCCAGGGCGCGAGCCTCGGGTGTTTCTCCTGCAATGGGAGTATGCAAAGCATCCATGTTCCGGCGGCGAAGTTCTTCCCTCTGCTGGGAAGTGAGCGGCTCGGGTTGGTACTCTTCATGGGCTTGAGCTGGGTCGTCCTCGTCGTCCACGCCGTCGCCGCGGGGGAAACCGGGAGGACTACGGGGCCTGTTGACCATCAGGACTTCCGCCGCTGGATCACTGCTATCGCACTCGGATGCAGTCTCTACGGAGCCAGTCGACAAGTCGAACAGGCCGTAGAGAAATTCGTCGGGCTCGATCGCCGCGACTTGGGTGGTGGCCGATTGGCGAGCCACTGCGTGTCTCATCCATCGCTGGAGCCTCGACCGACCGGAGCGCTTGCGCTGGCGGGAGACAGGGAGGGAGGATGGCGCAGGAGTCGACCGGTACGGGGTCGACGGTTGTCGCAGCAAGACGCCGCGGACACACGCCCGAAAGTGTGTCGCCCCGCGGACGGGGAGCGCGTCGATGTCGAGTGGTGCCTCCTGGAGCCAAGCGGAGTCGTCGGCGATGAAAGTGAGCGCACCGAGACGGATCTCGCGGCCCTCGACCTGAGCTCCACCGGAAACCATGATGAAGGCGATCGGACAAATTGCAACTTCTCCAAAAAAGTCGCTAAGACACCAGCCCCACGGTGGGCGCCAACTGTCGTGGTTCTAAGTCTGACAGTATAATGGGGGTAAGTATGAGAAGGCAAGGTCCTAGCTATGGAGCAGTTGTACACGCGAGTGTTTAACGAGTTCAGGCCCTTCTCTGAGGAAGTAACAGCCCTACGTCTCGGAGTCCGGAGGCGGTCGACTGATCTCTGTGTATATGAGTTACAGGGGTGTGAACCCTTCTACCAGTGGAGGGGGGTGGCTTATATAGAGGACGCCAGGACCCCAGCCAGCCCACGTAGAGGAGGGTTAAAGTACATTAAGGCTGGGCGTTACTGGTAACGCCCTACATAAAGTGTCATCATGACCATTAAGACTATTTAATTACAGACCGTTTGGATGCAGAGTAGATCCTGAACTTCTGATAGTCGAGTGCATCTTCATGGTCGAGTGTCTTCTAGCCAGTCGAGCGGAGTCTCCCTTGATCGGGTGGAACTTCTCTTGGTCGACTGGAAGGTAGCTTCGTATGATGATGTCCTTGGGCATGGTATCCTAGATAGGTCCATGACCCTACCCTAGGTACATAACCTCATCACCCACCACTATCAATGTTGCGCCCGCTTATCCAATTGAAAGAGTGTCAAATAAAGGTCGCCGAGTCTTTCGTATTTGTTTCCCATCGCATGCAGCAAATCCACCCTCGTTTCCTGTCGGTATGTGCCCATTATGGGTATATACCCATATACCATTCACCATTGCCACCACATTCTCCCTCTCTCCCTCATCTCCGTCACTAGCGCACTCTATCCTAATCAGCCACCTCGGACGGCCGCCACCCCCCCCCCCATCTTCCCACTTCGTCGTTGCCATAACCCCATCGACCATGTCGGTGCAGCTACGCCCTCTCCGTGGACCTTCCGACGGCAAGACCAAAGATAACCATGCAATTAGTACTTTGTGTTAGATAAGTAGTCAAAATGGATGAAAGTGTCACAAAAGGAACAAAATTTAGACTTTGTGTTAGATAAAGAAGAAAAAGTTTTTCAGTGTCGAATAAGGAAAGAAAATTTAAGACAGTGTTAAATAAGGAATTCTCTCTTGATTAAGCCGTTGGTCACGATCGCCTACCAACCACCCTTGAATACTTCGATCACATGTTGATGGCTGCCATGGCAAAAATGAGCGTCGCTCTCACGCTGACCTTTAAGACTGTGGCCTTATCCTGCATCCAGGATGCACAGACGTTTGTCGACCGCGTGACCGCGGAAGTCGAAGCCTCCAACACTTGCGCGATCACTTCAAATAGGAGAAAAATACTGCGATTCAATTAGGACAGAATCTTATTATTGAGGTCGTTTAAATTGTATTTGTAATCCTTACTGAAATTCATTTTGTAAATAGGTGTTGAAATCCAAGTACGGAAAAACTTTCATTGTTGAGGTGAGGAAGGAAATCTTATAGCTACTGATAAACAGTCTCACATTGGAAAAAGTTTTTAGAAAACTATGTTTATGGGACTCTATATTTACGTTTTGTCTCAGCAGCCTTCATATCCATTCGGAGCGCGTTATGAGGCTGCGATATGGATGTTGCTCTAAGCCTCTAACCTCGGATGTTTGGTCGTACTGGTCCGTCGTTTGTGTTTTTCTCCATTTAATGCAAACCAACTAGTACTAATCTATATCAATAATACTATCCAATTAATATACTAATTAAGCTGAAATAACCACTATTATGATGACAACTCCATCAATGGGTTGCACTAATTAAGTTGCATGTTGAGCAACAACCAAGCACAGACGTACAGACGTGATACCAAGGCCAAACAGATGACGGAGTATATCCATCTTCATTACTACTTAAATGATTAATTACTATTTCAAAAACTCTATGTCTTTTCAGTTTATAATTTTAAACTTTTGAATGTCACTTTATCTATACACCAACCTCTTAGTCTTGCACCATGTGAAAACTGAAAACTAGAAGATCTACTGATGTTATTTTTCTTGATTGAGCAGCTTCTAGGTTAGGAATTAAGGAACTATTGCCACCGTACCTCAGAGACGATCTTCCAATAAGTGAGCTACTCACCGGTGTCGTCTTTGCTTCTGATGGCGGCGGATATGATCCTTTTACTTCGATACCCGTGGTAACAGAACATATCACATGCATCTCACACAATACAGTTATCGTGTACTAGTATATTTCATTTCGGTTTCACCTGAAACTAAGAATGTTACTAGAGATTCCTAATGCTAACTTCCTACTATGATTAGGAATGCTAGATCGAGCACTGAGCAACTTGGATTATTCCTCAAATATAAGGGGAGACTAAAAACTTCAGTCGGGGAAGATGAGATGACACGTGTTATATCTGAAGGCATATACTTCACAGTAATGGGGGCAAATGACCTTGTAAACAATTATTTTACATTTCCTTTGAGGCCCTATCAATATAATCTTCCTTCGTACGTGAAATTTCTTGTCTCTTCCGCCGTCAACTTTACTATGGTAAGAGTATTCATTAAAACTCTAAACCTGCTGGGAAATAGTCAATGTCATAGTTTCTTAAAAAAACTTGTTTGGCTCCCTCCTTTTCAACAAAGTTCTCGTGCTCATTTAGTTCTTCGGAATTTTGAAGTTTTGCGTATTTCCCTCAAACTCAAACACTATGACCCATTCGTTTCGTAAGGCATTTAATAGATTCCTTTAGTTGACACAAATACATTTTATGTGTTTGAAAATTTATTACATTACTCAGTCTGTACCATCGAAATCTCTGGACAAAGTTTCAGCATAAGGATATTTATAATTATCATGGTACTTACAGTCACCTACTTTTATTTACAATCCATGTATATGTTGTTTAATTAGCATTTGATCAGTAAACCAGATATTTATAAAATTTAGTATGTTCATATATATTCTTATAAACAGAAACTAAATGAGATGGGTGCAAAGAGGATTGGATTCATTGGCATTCCACCAATTGGATGTTGTCCCTCGCAAAGGAAACTTGGATCAAGAGAATATGAGCCCATGCGAAATCAAGCGGTGGAACTATTCAATTCTGAAATAGCAACGGAAATTCATCGGTTAAATGCTGAAAAAACTATTCAAGGCTCCAAGTTTATTTATCTTGACATATACTACAATCTGCTTGAGCTCATTCAGCATCCTGGTTTTTATGGTGAGTACACATTTTATCCTTGATTTTCATTTTTAGGGCATGTTAAATGTAACAGTAGAGTATCGCTGCAATATAAATATATTGACAGATAACAATGAAAACCTATTTAGGCTGGTCATAGGGAGACTAACATAGCAAGTAACATAACACATCTCAAGACAATTTTGCTTGGCAAGTAGTTAATGAGAGATGTGTTTGTGCTAACATAATATGTTACTGTAACATAGCACACCCCAAAAGTTAAATGAGTCTATATCTAAATAAATGAAGGCTTGCATGACACTACACATATATTATGAAGGTAATAATATAGACTAGTAACACATGCATATTACTTCTCTAAGTTACTTCCCACTATGACCAACCTGAAACTCCAAAATGCAATAAATCTTACAAAATTATGGACAAACTAAAGTATCAAGAACAACTACTATACTAATATTTACATAGTTTATATACTTGGCTTAGGAATATGTGACTTTATATGGTGTTTAAAAATACAAGTTGGTTGACATGTTATCATCATAATTATTTGTTACTAAATATTTTGAAACTTCCTGTAATATAGGATTCAAGGAGGCAACCGAAGGATATTGTGGCAGCACCCTGCTAAATGCAGCAATATTTGTTAAAAATCAACATGCATGTCCAAATGGTTATGATTATATTTTCTGGGACAGCTTTCATCCTACTGAAAAGGCCTACAACATTGTGGTTGATAAACTTTTTGAGACAACGGTGCAGTATTTGATGTGAATAAATTCACTCTCTATGGTCGCATGAACAAATATTATTAGACTTGAACTATGAAATTTGTAAAGGATGGACCATTCATGCAAACTTGTATTGCCAATGAAAGTTTGCATGCCGTCCAGAATGGGAAAACCCTAGAGGTCCATGAATATATAAGAATTTCGTTCTTTAGAAGAACAGACATGATGTGGTGCTAAAGTACTTCCCGTTTGTGCCAAGACGTCCGTGGTTCGACGTGGCCTCTCTTTATTTCATTGTGCAAGGATAAGGCTTGCTTTATATAATCTTTGCCTAGACTTCACCTAGTGTGCAAGCTTTTAGCACTGGGTTAGTGTAAATTATCGCAAAACTTATTCAAGGGATAGCATGTGCACCAAAGTTTCATCGGTTGCAAATTTGTTGTCCATTGGAAGTGGTTGAGAACTTACTGGTTTGAGAATTGTCCTTTAGCAAAATGATGTGTTGATCTTTAAAGAATTAACGTACCAAATAGCTTGGCATGACTATATTCATGTGGTATATTCTATCTGGTTCTGGTTGCAAATTAGGTGTCATGTATTGAGCTATCACATGCAAACTCGCCCTGATTTGGTGATTTGTTTGTTTGCAATGGCCAACACACACACAAAGGATCGCGCCGACAAATATCAACGCCATACAAGAGAAAAGCTATGCCTGAGGGGGGGGGGACAAAGCAATGAACACAACAGTCGACGAAATACTAGAATGGCCATCTCTTGACAACACAAACACATGAGAAGGATTCTCCAAAAGTAACGACTCGATGAAGGGAACGAGATGCAAACGCCGTTGTTGGATCCAACCACCGAGTGCCAGACCGTGGGTTATCATTCCAAAGGTTAAGTTCGAGTAAACTCCAGGAAAAGCATTCTATAAGCAGGTGACAATGGAAAAACATCATTATAGCCAAGTATAAAAAATTGTGACTTGACCTAGGATTTTCACCTAAAGCTCAAGACTTGGCACTCAAGAAGCTAGCAAACCAAAGTCATCATTTGATTTCGCCTCCACTTTCTGATCTCAATAGTTACATATGCGCACAGTCATGACACGAGGTGCCACACGAGTGATGACCATGTTTGCACAAGTAGGCAATCGAGCCGCTCGCCACAAAAAGCATTGGATGGAGAAAGCTTGCCAGCGCATACGAGACGAAGTCATTGATGTGGGAGGAAGGGCACCGACACTACCAAAATCTCCATTTCGGGACACTCCATCTATCATGCACGGTCCTCACATGTGGTAGCCGGTGGTAGATCTACATTACACAACACCACCACGCATTGCTTTCACTCCACTGCCCTCGGCTATGTCAGAAGATCATTGATGGACCATCATACAAAGGAGAAGCCATCTTCGGTACGAGTCCGGCCGATACCCTCCACTAAAAAAGACATATCCGTGATGATACGCTTTTGTCATAGTAGGTCACATTTTCTGTCACCCATGTACATCCATGATAGTTTTATGACAAAATCAAGATAGTCATACCCCTATGCTTTCGGCGGTGTATTCCATGACAATAGTTACTTTTTCATCACGGATGTATCACTTCTATGATGATAAATGTTGTCATGGAACAGCTTTTGTCAAGGGGAACCAACATAATGGGTCACCGTTAAACTATCGGGTGCGGGTTACGGATTCGATACCCATTATCATCTTTGATGAATGACAATTTTCCACGTGTTAGATTCTCATTCGCCAATGGAGCCACGCGTCAGCTCTAACTTGTGACAATTGTCGCTCATCCAATGGATGATGTGCGCCTATGAACTGACAACACATGTCTCCCATACAACGGGCGATGTGCGCCTATGAACTGACAACACATGGAGCGGCCCAACAATGGCATGTTTAGTTAAAAAGACCAGCCATTGCCTTACGAAATTACTCATAAATCGCAGTCGAATCACAAGAATAAATCATTTAAGACAACATAAAGATGAATGGTTGATTTATAAATAATCTTACAATGTTACCAATTGGCGATGCATCGATTACAAGTATGATGGAGATGATTGAGATGGAGATGAGATGAGAAATGGCGACAACTAGGGTTTGTGAATAGCTTATAGTGGAATTTTGTCGCCCTATGTCTATGGATGTCACTCCTTCTAAAATAGGCATGCCCTCTTTATAAAGTGTGATGAGGTGGATGCCACGGTGCTCCTAGCGGATAGTATGACCATATATGAGTGGCCAAGGT
Source organism: Triticum dicoccoides (assembly GCF_002162155.2). Classification (NCBI taxonomy): domain Eukaryota; kingdom Viridiplantae; phylum Streptophyta; class Magnoliopsida; order Poales; family Poaceae; genus Triticum; species Triticum dicoccoides. The sequence continues at coordinate 475,641,954 of NC_041393.1, read as the reverse complement.
CATACAGAACTCCGTCTTTTACTCTTTTGCCCCTGGTGCGCCTCCAATTAACTTGACTTGGTTCCCACACTTGGTATTTCCATATATATGATCGTTTTCTTCCATCTTTTGGTTCATTTTCTATGTGAACACATTAAACAAGGGATTTCACAATTTATTGCATTCATTAGTCATTAGTGGCAATATCAAAGCGATTCTCTCAGAAAATACTGGATTATACAATTCAAACTATGGTGTAATCTATACCAATATAAAAAGACCCAAAGGGGCAGATCCAACACATCTTGGCCATCCAATCATGTTAATCTAACGGTCTTTATTATCCTAATGGTGAGTGATTAAACACATTTAGCGCTAAACACTCTTTCCATTAGCTGATGACGTTCCTATCGCACAAAAGGAAACTCACAGGGGACCGCCGCACCATCGTGGACGCCTCCTCTCTCCGCCTCGATCGCATCGATCCACTTCCCCCATCGCATCCAGCTGCCCACCGAGCCGTACCCATCGCCTCGCCTGGCCTCGGCCATCGTCGGCAACGCCGTCCGTGAAGTCGCCTCCTACACCGCCTGGCTGACCGTCCATTAGGGACGCCGCCTCCTACATCGCCTGGTCTGCAGACCGTCGGGGACGCCGCCTGGCAAACCATCCGGGAGGGGGAGGCGTTGCCTAAACCTCCTCGCGGGCCGTCGGGGACGCCGCCTAAACTACCTTGCCATCCATCACTGCCTAAACTGCCCTATGTTCACGTCTCCCCCTCATCGAGCCACCTTCAAGCACACAACCGCTAGGCTGGAGGTCTGTCATCTCTGTTTTCTTTCGTTCATCTTATTTTTCCAGTGATGTGTTGCTTCACATTTGAAATTTTTCTTCATGTGTGACATATTGATTCACGTTGACAAAACTAAAGCCAGCCAAAGCAAGCTTGTTACTAGAGTTCTAAATAAATCTTCCATTGGTTATTCGAATGCAGACATTCAGTTGTTAAGCTTCATTACCAATATGACTTGCATTGCTTGTGTTTTTGGCTCACCAATGATCATATTATATTGATTTCTCTGATTTTGTACACACATCAAGTAGATGAAAAAATAGTCATTCGGGGTGCTTCTCCGTCGCGATTAGGGAATTGTTCCCAGTTTTTGTTGCAATGTAGCTATCCTGGATATGCCTCTTTTCCATTCATCCATCGGTGGAGATGTGAAGTGGTGAACCACACATGGGAAGCTCGCCGGTTGGAACTATCTACATCTCAGATGCCAGGCAAAAGATGGACAGAGCGGCAGATGCGGCGGCAGAGCAAGCAGTTAGGGATCCACAACGAGTATTCGAGTTAGACATGCTAGCCCTGTCCAATCATTCATTTTTTGGCTTCTCTAATATTGGAAGGGGATCATTGTGACAAGAGATTGTCCAACAATTATGTTTGCCGTTTTTCAGCTGGCATAGAGGGGATCAAGCATTCCTTTGTTGTCTTGTGCAATCAGCCTTCAGGAAGGAACCACAGTTGATCTTGTGCAGTTCAAGACTCGCCTCAAGCGTTGCTGTAACAGTTCCTAGGCACTTGGCAGCTGCCCCAACTATGATGCAATGCAACTCAACATATAGCTTCCTGGATACCCACAGACTTAATTGTTAAGGCTGTTATTACTGTAATCAGGCACTACGTACGACCATATGGGAATGCTTTTTTTATCTTCTTTCTTTGCTCGCAGATTTGGTCATTTGGATAGCACATTATCAAGTGGTCTTATTTAAAGTTTAGTATAATATAAGATACAAGACGTGGTCGTTCAGAAAAGTGCTTTCACATGACAGTAACAATATGGACGTAATACCGTAAAAAAACAATATGGAGGTAAAGAGGAGTTGTTTGTTGGAATCCACAGTGGACCGTACGTACAGAACGTACAATTCAGTCATGTTAACCTGCCATGTTATTTGCTATTAGCCAAAGCTTAGACAATTTTGTTGAGGTTATTTCTTTTTTCATAAGTTGCATTAGTTCTCAAGGCACCCGGTTCTTTTGTCTATCTATATATCCACTCAACTTTGATGCATTTTTTTCTTAGCTCTGCTTTTCATTGGTGCCTTAACATTCACACTCATATAACAAGTGTTGAAATTCTAACATGCAAGGTTCTTGATCGGTTGACTGGGAGTCCTTTCCTACATGTTCTCTTATGCACAATTGTACAATTGGCTAGCTAAATGAGTGTATGGTAAATTTCAGATTCTTTTGTAGTTTCATCTACTGGGATTTTAAGGTAGTATAAGCTTTGGTATTTTGTATAGAAAAGGGTGTTTTTTCCTAATGTACACACTTTAGTCTTCGTGTTGTTGATGCAAGTAAACAGTTCGCGTAGGATATGAACCAGATACGCGGCCTTGCACATGGTCAAGGCTAGCTTCTACAAATTCATTTTTGTTGTTTTTATGCATATTACCATACATGACTGTATGTTTTGGTATACATTTGTATTTATTCAGATCTGCCACGTGTTGTAACTCTATCTAGAAGAACTCTTGCAGAATTTTTTTGTTTGATCTTCACGTGTGTTGTGTCTTCAACCATCAAAAGTATAGCTGGAACTACTGGGAGATACTGAACAACCACCTGGAATTACGAGCTTAGCTATGTTCATTTTAATATCTGGTATTTTTTATTTATGGAAGGTATGCACTGCATGGTAAAAAGAATGAGTTCATGGTGTGTCATGTCACCTCTATTACACACTTACATTAACTTGTATACAAGTTAGCACATTATATTTGTTTTCACAATGCAATCTGAGATACATTATGCTCGACATTTTGTTTTGTTGACTTGTGTGTTAATCCCATCCCGCACACACCTCTGAATTGAATGAATGATTGATCTCACTACTTTAGGCCATTGTTTTGAACTACATGGACAATCTGGAGCTATATCTCTGATGAAGCCACGTTGATATTTACGATTCACAGATTCTGATTCTTCAGAAAAACATTAAGTTATGGCTCATGCGAACTTAATCTAGCAGTTTGCTTTCCTGAAATTGAATACTTTAGAGGTTTCTCTTTTGTTACACAGATGAAATGGATTCTCTTTTGTGGTACGATATAATCAGTTTGTCGATGTTGGAATTTGCGTGAAAAAATAAGGTATATGTATCACCTGCTATTAAGTAAGCATTCATGGATCAAATATAGTGACTATTCCAATTTGGAAAAATGACGGGATGATTGAAAGTGGCACATATGTAACAGTTATGGCACTTGCAATATGCCATTTCCAAGCGACACAACCATGGAACATTCTGTCAAGAAAAGATTGAACAACCACGATACATTGTTTTCAACAAAATTTCATGGACAAAGAGGGCATTTTTCATGAAATGTTTCCTTAGTCATAAGACGGAGGAAATAAACTTGGAGACAAGGGGTGGAGAACGACATGAGTAAACCATTAAAGTTTTGTTCTGGATGCAAGATAGACAGCTAATTTTTTTCCTAAGGATACACGTGCATTGCACGTGCAAACTTACTAGTAAGTGCAAAAATATCACCCATCATTCTCCTTTGGAATGCAGAGGCGTCTCCGCATTGCATCGATATGAGCAATGGTTTGAGCATTGCTGATCGTACCACACCCTCTCTTCTCCTCTGGTAACATGATATAACACTAGCTTCATTTGGGTACAAGTGTTGGTATGACCGCACATGGTCGTACCATGCGTCGTCTTCTCCTGTGAAGTGCTTGTGACATTACCTCTTCTCCGCAATAACTTCTAAGGTGAAAGGTTAGTCCCATATCCAAACAAAGCATATCTAAAGAGAGAAGTTTTACCAAGCATTAGTACCACATATTTAATTTAAAGAGATGAAACATTCTACCTATTAAATATTAGTCCCAAACCAACTTTAATATAAATTCATGCAAAAAAGTGCCAATGCAAAACATGAATGCATCCTAGACTCAAAGACAGAAATCTAAGAAAGACACATACTGACTTCCGAGTTTCCTCTCGTAATGTTTTCTTCAAGGCCATGTAGATAGTCTTCGATGCTCCATATATATTCATCTAACCGCGGTTTGGTGCACCTCATAGCAAGGGTTGGTCGGAGTCGTACCCGCTCACGGTGAATTGACATCGTATATTTAAAGAAGTCCTCGGTCTTAAGCAGGAACTGATGCACCAAGAATGGTAAGCATGTCTCATTATTAATCTACAAAGGGTTAAAGGATCATATATAAACTTTAAATTTTCACCTTGGATAGCTTCGATTGTGTCTCACACGTGAGTATGTGAAGCTTTCCATCATCTTGTCCCTCCCCGTGAGTTGCATATATTCATGTATAGTCATCTAAGAAGACATTATGAGTAGGTCTTTTACCTTCTATACAAAAAAGGTAAGAAAATAACAACAAACAATACATACTATATGCAAGTGGGAAGGTAATCAACAAGCTCTATGCTCCCTGACAACGGTGCCAGAAAAGATTGATGACCTGCAAGTGCACAGGGTTGTTGCAATTTGTGATAATTAGATTTATTGAACCCATGGGGAGTGAAGCCGCACGCAACTACCAGCCCGCAGCTACATTGTCACGGGTGCAACCAGACGATGGTCTAGAAATAATTCATTTTATTGGTTGTTATTGAAACGATAAAAAAAGGTTCTTTTACTAAACTACGAATGACAAAGTCAAAGCGAATGAAACTAAACTGACTTAGGAGGTGTTTGAGCAATGAGGGCGTTGTCAAGGGGTTTGAAGTCATCATTACTGGTACGATGTATGTAATGTATGCACAAGCATACCCCTACGTTGCAGATAACTAAACCACTTCACATTGTTTTTTTGCAGTGAGTGAAGGTCGGTACTACATATGTGCTATAGTGTAGTCTCTGTATCACACATGCCACCACCGTTCCTCCCCACAATAAGCTTATGGCAACGGCGTGATTAAGGTCCAATGGGCGGTCTCCGTTATTCCCCTATCAAATGACCAGAGAAAAGGAAGGGAGGACATTACTACCACCTCTTTGCCTCCACTTCCAACCATCAGATGGATCTCACCTGAGGCCACTCACTTTGGCCCTCGCTTCCTTACGATAGTAACATCCTTGTGTCCAAATAGAAAAATGTTGGAAGGTGCACTTCATCCAACAACATGAAGAATATAACAATAAACATGCAAAAGGGGATTTTATATCTCGTAAAGGTGTTCACCTAAAGTAAAACTAGAGTTCATCCTTATTCCGCAGAACTAAGAAAATTACTAAAACATATGAATGGAGAACATAGCTAGGAGTGAGAGACATATTAAAAGTCTGCATCAATTCAAGGAAGGAGAGCATCATGGGTGCTGGTCAAGAAGGCACCAACTGAAGGCCGGTGCAGAGCTTGGAAGAGCCTCCTTCCTTCTTCCTTGTCTTTTCCCTTCTTCTATGTTGGAGTTGCCATGGAGGTGTGGTGGCACGTGGTGGAGTTGATGAAGATTGATAGTTGATGAATGACTGATGCTAGGGTTGGAGGTGCATATATAGGAGGATCTCCTCGGGTCTCCTCGTAAATCCTTTACCAAACCCTTCATCCAAGGGCTCTGGGGGAGCGTTATCCTATCACAATATCTCCTTCGGTCACTAAGGATTGCGTAGGAACAACCCGGCACAAAATCGGTCAAGAAATGCCAAACTTATGGGTGATTTCGCAGCCTTCGGAGGATGGTACGAGCACTGGAGCGACCATGTGCAGTCGTACCAGATGCCATCTTTTCCTCTAGACTTGCAGTTTCGTATTTTAGTGGTCATTTCTTCATACGAACTCCAATTATGGAGTCCTTGGGCTCGTTAGAATCGTCTCCGAAAGCCTGATATACACATGGTAATGGATATTCAATTTGCACACTTTTTAAAATGTCATAATATCAAACTCTCCACAGGGCCCAAATCTGATTCCTGGAACTTCTTTGGTTTTGCCAGGTTGGGGACATATATGCCATAAACATGTTCACCCATCAAACATGTTGGGGATGTATCATGGATCTAAAACTCTTTTTTGGCTATTTATGTTGGAGGTAATTCTTCGGCTAGTCAATTTCCTAGGCTATATAACTTAACTTTACTAAGTTTGTTACTCTGTAGCTGGTTAAAATCAGAGGTTGGGATATGTTTGTTTTCATAAGGATTTAATTTGGTGAGACTCAACAACAATGGAGTACTTTGAAGAATTTTTTAATGAAGTGGAACTGACTGGTGACAAAGATAAAGTGAAGTGGATCCTTTATTCTAGAAACAAATCATTGTGAGAGACTTGTATCTACACCTGGAAGCTTCTTCTTTGGTGGGTTATAGGTTTATTGGGAAACTCAAGATGCCCAATAAAATTAAAAGTTTTTATGGTTAATGTTGAAATACAACATCCTAACCCAAGATAGTTTGCTCAAGAGGGGTGGACAGTAATGATTGGTGCCACTTCTGAGGGCAAGGAAATCATTGACACTTGTTCTTCAAGTGTAGTTTGGACAAGTTGGCTTATCAAATTATGATGCGGACCTTTAACTTTATCAGACCCCCACACAATGTTGATGATCTGGTTGGGTAATGGGCTCTAATCTTTCCTTAGAATTTGAGGGCTTTGGGGGTAATATGGGGGTTATATTTGCTAGACTTTCTGGAAATCTAGAAACAATTTTTTTTTTTGAAAAGAAGTAGTTCCCTAAAGATCCCGGTGTTGTGAGTTTTCACTTGTTTTGATTTTTCACATTACTAGTTGGGGCATCCTATAAAGAGAAGCATGTCGAAGAAGAACTAAGGAAGCATGCATAAAGATCAAGGTGGCGTTGGAGGAAGTGTATGCCATATTTCATTGTTGGGATCCTCTGAGGAGGCGCCTGGAAGCTTAATGAAGAGGTATGTGATATCTGGAAGCTTCTTTTCTGGAGGCCTTCTGTTTTCCTTCTTATGAACAACCCTTGATCTCCAGGCATTGTTTAGCTCGCTCTGATAAAAAAATGGTGTTAAAACTAGGGGCAAATAACCAGAGGACGGTACCCCTGGAAGGGGCTACCAATGGGGAGGGGCGTGGTGCGCCCAGCGACTGCCATGTGTCGCATGGTGGGTCCACCCCGCTGGAGCACATGTTTTTCTGCACACGTTCTTGAGTAATTTTTAGGGTTTTTTGTGGGGTGGATTTTGCTTGGTTTTTTTATAGATTTACTTGCAAGAAATCATTTTCCCCTCTTGTGAAGCATACAATGTGAAAGAGCACAATTGTGCTTCTCAAAAGTAAAAAAGGAATGGTATGTTTCATGGTGAAGCATAGTTATGCTTCCCGAAAAAGTGAAAAGCACAGTTGTATTTCATGTTGAAGCACATCTGTGCTTCTCCAAAAGTGAAAAGTACAATTGTGTGTTCAATTTTCCCCCCTTTTGTGGGTTTTTTGTTTCTGGGTTTTTTGACAAAAAAAATCATTCAAACCAATTAGCGTGGGATCTAGTTTCGAAGATTTCGACGTGAGAAACGCAATAGTGAAAACTATTTGTGGTCTGGACGTGCATAGTTCATGAGATAAAACATTTGAAAAAGATACTATGAAAAAGCACAAAACACCCGGTTTGTGGCAAGTGTTGCACATAAAGCGCGACATATCTCTGCAAGAGGATGTTTTTTTGACTTTTGGAAGGAGTACCCTTTAACTAGTTATTTTGGTCAAACATTAGGATGGTTTTGTTGCTCTTGGACGTGATGTTGGCCTTGGTTGGGGTAGTTTTGGACAACAGTTATTAATTGCAATGTTGTCTGGTCTGCATCATGTCTACCAAGATGTAAGCATGTTCGATGGTATCCCTTTATTTATTTCTTTGTTTTGTTAAGATATTTCATAAAACAGATGTTTTGTGAAAAATATGTTGGCGGTTTCTTCAACAAAAATTCCACAATATTGCTTGCTATTTAAAGAAAATATGTAATGTCTTTACTTTCAAACTAGAAATTTCTATTATCTTAGCTTTGCTAGAGGACCTCCTATTTGGTGTGCTAGGCCTGGCGAATGAGCCAGCTCGTACCAGCAGAGCTATATCTCGCTTAGTGTGAGACTAGGATTTTCTGTCCTACCTAGACTAACAGGTTGGCCTGTTTCTACGTGCTCTCGGCTTGCTCGCTCAGGTTCGCTCGTTCGCTCCCTGTGTTTTGCTCGGTTTTTATCTTTTCGTTTTTCTTCTATTTATTGTTTCTTCACTTTTTTTTCTCAATTCCTCATTTTATTCTGTTTTTACTGGGTTTTTTTTTGGTTTACTTTTTTTTTATTTTTTTATTTTTTCTCCTCTATTCTATTCTTTCTTTGTTTTTTTATTCCTTAGTTTCTTAAATGTTCTATTGTTTTTCTTGGTTTCCTCATGGGTTTGCACGGGTTTCTTCGTATTTTCAGTTTTGAGGGTTTTCGTTCTTGATTAACATTTTTCATATAAAATATTAACATTTTCTTAATACATGGTCAATAATTTCTTATACACATTTTTAAATTTTTCAAATGCTTCATTAACATTTTTTGAATATAATATTAAAAAACCTAATGCATGGTCAACCTTTTTTTATACACAGTTAACACTTTTCAAATGTTTATTAACATTTTTTGAAATGCAATATTAACTATTTTTGAATACATGGTTAACATTTTTTCTTTATACTTTTAATATTTTTCAATTACAAATTTGATATTTTTATAATACAAATTTTTTTGAATACATGACAACATTCTTTTATACACAATTAACATTTTTAAATTCTTCCTCAACATTTGTTTCAAATGGAAGATTAACAATTTTTGGGCCGGCCCGTGTGAGGGGTTGCACGTCCCTTGTTTTTTTTCATTCATATTTTTATTTTCTATTTCTTTTGTTCTTTAAAATCACTGAGGATTTCCAAAAACTTCAAATTCTGGGAAATGTGAATTTCTTTTTGAAATGTTTTCAAGAAATCATAAAATGTTTTTGAATTCAAAAAATATTCATGATTTTGAAAATTACTCACAAAAATTAAATAAAAATTGTGATTATGATAAAATGTTCACTTATTCAAAAATAAAATTTTCTTTTGAGAGCTTACCTCCCACATTGCCCCTCCTGTGGTGACACGGGGGATAACCCTAGCCGCCGCTACCGGCCTCCTTCGCGACCTCTCCTTGCGTCACCATCACCGGAGGGATAAGCGGCGAAGCCGAGCGGAGCCCAGGGATGGTGATGGCGAGCGGGTCTGTTCCCCCATGGCGCTGGAGCTGCGCCTCCCCCCTCCTCGAGATCCGACCATGCTGCTCGGGATGTGCCCTCCGACTGCTGCTTTCCCCTTGTCCTCGGGTGTTGCTGCAGAATGGTAGTGCTGCCCTGCTGTCCGGCTTCGGCCCTGCTGCTCCTCCGCTGCAGTTCCCCCGACGGCACATCCTAGCTCCTCTACTGCGTTTGTTGCTGTTGGCCGGGTGCAGGCACAACTGTTGCGCCCGAGATGGATCCTTGTTGGCCGGGCGCTGCGTGCCTGCCTCGATGGAAGTGGGTTGTTTCATCCATGGGGGCGCCTGCCTCCAAGCTATGGCGTTGGCTTCGTTTTGGTGGTTTTGAGGTCGTGTGGTTTTTCCCATCTGCGGCTGCCCTTGGCGATGCGCCGGCCTGGTGGGGTAGTGGCTGCATGTCGACGTTGCTCCAGCCCAGAGTAACAGGTCGGCCTGTTTCTACGTGCTCTCGGCTTGCTCGCTCGGGTTCGCTCGCTCGCTCCCTGTGTTTTGCTCTCTTTTTATCATTTTCATTTTTCTTCTATTTATTGTTTCTTCACTTTTTTTTGTTTTTTCTCCATTCCTCGTTTTATTTTGTTTTTACTGGATTTTCTTATTTTGATTTTGTTTTGTTTCTTTTTTTATTTTTTCTTCTCTATTCCATTCTTTCTTTCTTTTTTTATTTCTTAGTTTCTTAAATGTTCTTTTGTTTTTCTTGGTTTCCTCATGGGTTTGCACAGGTTTCTTCGTATTTTCAGTTTTGAGGGTTTTCGTTCTTGATTAACATTTTTCATATAGAATATTAACATTTTTTTAATACATGGTCAATAATTTTATATACACATTTTTAAAATTTTCAAATGCTTGATTAACATTTTTTCAATATAAGATTAAAAAAAATCTAATGAATGGTCAACAATTTTTTTATACACGGTTAAAATTTTTCAAATGTTTATTAACATTTTTTGAAATGCAATATTAACTATTTTGTAATACATGGTTAACATTTTTTCTTAATACTTTAAATATTTTTCAATTACAAATTTCATATTTTTTGAATACAAAACAGGATTAAATATTTTTTGAATACATGACAACATTCATTTATACACCGTTAACATTTTTAAATGCTTCTTCAACATTTTTTTCAAATGCAAGATTAACAATTTTTGGGCCGGCCCATGTGAGGGGTTGCACGTCCCTCGGTTTTTTCATTCATATTTTTATTTTCTATTTCTTTTGTACTTTAAAATCACTGAGGATTTCCAAAAACTTCAAATTCTGGAAAAAATGTGAATTTCTTTTTGAAAAATGTTCAAGAAATTATATAATATTTGTGAATTCAAAAAATGTCATGATTTTGAAAACTGCTCACAAAAATTAAATAAAATTTGTGATTATGATAAAATGTTCACTTATTCAAAAATAAAATTTTCTTTTGAGAGCTTACCTCCCACATTGCCCCTCCTGTGGTGTCACGGGGGGTAACCCTAGCCGCCGCCAGCGGCCTCCTTCGCGATCTCTCCTTGCGTCACCATCACTGGAGGGCTCACCGACGAAGCCGAGCGGAGCCCAGGGATGGTGGTGGCGGGCGGGTCCGTTTCCCCATGGCGCTGGCGCTGCACCTCCCCCTCCCCGAGATACGGTCATGCTGCTCGGGAGGTGCCCTCCAACTGCTGCTTTCCCTTTGTCCTCGGGCGTTGCTGCAGAATGGTAGTGGTGCCCTACTGTCCGACTTCGGCTCTGCTGCTCCTCCGCTGCAGTTCCCTCGACGACACATCCTAGCTCCTCTACTGCGTCTGTTGCTGTTAGCCGGGTGCAGGCACAACTGTTGCGGCCGAGCTGGATCCTTGTTGGCCGAGCACTGCGTTCCTGCCTTGATGGAAGTGGGTTGTTTCATCCACGGGGGCGTCTGCCTTCAAGCTATGGCGTTGGCTTCGTTTTGGTGGTTTTGAGGTCATGTGGTTTTTCCCAGCAGCGGCTGCCGTTGGCGGTGCGCCGGCCTGGTGGGGTGATGGCCGCATGTGACTTTGCAGCGGGCGTTTTGTCGACGCTGCTCCGGCCCAGCTTTCCAGGACCTACGTCTTCTAGTGTCCACGGTTCTGCCGACATCCTCTATCGGTGCAGTTTCAGCCCCGACGACCTGGTAGCAACGTTCCTTCCAGCTTCATCGGCTCATCGGTGTCCTGATGGCTATGGCGTCGGCGGCTCAATGTGCATCACTCCCAATTCCTTGCTCGCTTGCGTTGTTGGCTGTTCTCGCTTTCCTTACGTTGGTTTTCTCTCTGCCCATTGCCTCCCCGGCCACATCCACCTCCATGCCTCACATTGCGCCAGATCCATTGCTCGTGGTCTGGCGGCGCTCGATACCATCCTCCGACGACAAGTGCAGCCCCAACCACCTTCCTGAGGTGGTGGTTTCGACCGGTGGCTTGACTTCCTTATCTTTGATTTTCCACCTGACAGCTATGGGATTGCTCGGACACATGTCAGGGCGAAATCCATGCTTGGCTTGCCGATGCTGGTAGCGGCGACATCCGCGGGTGCCATTTCCCTTCTTGAAAGCGCTGTCATGGCCCTCATCAACGCCCCTCTTCGAGCATAGGGGGAACCCTTGGTCTAGTCCTTCGGATCGGATGGCGACAATGTCTCGGCATCGTTCTTCTTCCTGTAGGCACCATCTTGTTCGCTCGCGGTGTCCCTGTGGTTGGCTTTGGTGATGTTAGCTTTAATGGCGGCTTTGGCCCGCCCTTCTACTTCTGAGCCTGTTGGGTTTAGTTGTGTTGTACCCTTGTTCGAGCTGAGAATCCCCCTTTATTTTTGCTCATGGCATCACGTATGCGCCATCTTGCATCCGTGTATTGTGTTGTATCCTTCCTTGTACTCATCATCTTTCCTTCTATCAATAAACGATAAGCAAGTGTTGCGTATGCACAAATAATATATTCAAAACAAATTTGCGAATATGATAAATATTCAGGATATCATAACAAATGTTCACACATTTTTAGGAAGTGTTCAAAAAATACAAAAAATGTTAATTTAAAACATTTTTCCCAAATTTATTAGAAAGTGCATCGACTCAAAAAATGTTCACGCAGTCAAGAAATGTTCGTCAAAAACAAAAAAATGTTCATGAATTTCAAATATTGCCACCAAATTTTCAAAAATGTTTGTCGATTTTTTTTCACCAATTAAAAAAATGTTTGTGGGGGTTCAACAAAATGTTCACAATTTCAAATATGTTTTCAAAATTTTCAAAAAATGTTCGTGAATTAAAAAAACAATTAAATATTATTCATGGTTTCAAAAAATGTTTATGATTTCAATAAATATTCATGTATTTGAATTTTTTCATGATTTCAAAAAATGTCCACAAATTTGAAAGATGCTCATAAGAATGAAGAACAAAAATGAAAAGAAAATAAAAGTAAAAAGCTTCACATGAAAGAAAGAAAAACAAAAAAACAGAATGAAGAAATAAAAAGGAAATAGGAAAATAGAAAGAAAAATAAAAAAAGAAAGGGATAAAAGAAAAAAAATTAAACCCAGTTCAAGGAATGTTCTAGATGCTTCCCAAAACCGGTGGAATAGAAATGAGTATGGGTCGGCCCATATAAAGGACATGCACACAGAGATGGTACGTGTTGCGTCGCTACTTGGAAACCTGTGCACTAAATAGGACTGGCCTTTTTTTACCGTCTAAATAGGATTGGCCTTTGCTAGACGTGAGGAATACGATTGCCTTACTACAACCCCCTCCTTGGGCCATTCGTTCATGGTTGTCGTGCATTTAGCGATGATTCTGGTCGATGTCGTAAAAAAACTCAGAGAGCAACTAGTTAAAGTGTACTCTCTGTCAGATGTTGGGTTTCGGCAGATCCTTAAGGTTCGAATTCTGGGGTGCGCGCGAAGATCTTCCCCTTACCACTCCACGTCCGATCGCCTCGCGAGAATCTAAGCTAAACGATGAACAACACGAGGGACACAAGATTTATACTGGTTCGGGCCACCGTTATGGTGTGATACCCTACTCCAGTGTGTGGTATGGTGGATTACCTCAGGGGCAGATGATTAACAGTACAGGGAAGAACTGCCTCGCGAGAGGTGTTCTTGAGCTGGTGCGATGAACTGCTTGGATAAGTTCGATCGCCTCTTCCTCTAATGATAACTCTCCTCTAATGTGGTGGCTAGCCCTATATATAGAGGCCCTGGTCCTCTTCCCAAATATTGAGCGGGAAGGGCGCCAACAACGGCCATTTTGAATGGGAACATCTAGTACAAGTTATCCTGACTAAAGTTGGTCTTCGGCTGCCAAAGGCACTGGCGATGATGCCGTCTTGGGCTCCACGGTGACCTCTATCCTGCCGCTCTGCTAGTCTTGGTCTCATTGCACCAAAATGACAACCTTTGCCTGATGCCTCGGTACTCCACGCCTATGCTTGCCCCCTTTGCACCAAAGAGGAAACAAGGACACTGCGCAGGCCGGCGCCCGCCTGGTCTCGATCGTCATGGCTTGCGTCACGAGCACCTCGCGAGGTACCCCTGCCTTGATCTCTCCGCCTCCTCGCGAGCCTGCCTGGAGAGGCCACCCCTGAGGAAGCCTTGCGTCGTCCGTCCCGCAAGGCTTGGCCCCTCGCGAGGGTCTTGAGTTTGCGTTGATGAAGATAGGTCGTACTGGGCCACCACTCGAGCCATGCCGCAGGCCGCAGGCAGGCAAGTTTAGGGACCCCCGTTCCCAGAACGCCAATAGTAGCCCCCGGCCCAAGGCGCGCTCGGACTTGGCTTAGCGGAGAAGCGAAGGGGCAAGTGCGGAGCGCCGCGGGCCCTATCAGCCTGCGGCCTTGGGCGCGGCGTGGCGGTTGATTGGACGTGGGCGCCTCCGCTTCCCCACGCTCCCTCATTACGCGCCTGGCTAGGCGGCCACGAGGCTTGTACACAGTTATTCTCCCTTTGCTGCATGCACGTTTCTTGTTCCCTTTTCCTCCTCGAGCCTCTGCTTCCGCCTCCAATCCATCTTGAATTCTTTCCCCTTTCCATTGCATTGGCGCCAACAAAAAAGGAGAAGGGGAAGAAACCTGCGCCTTCATCCAGCGCGCCTCTGGTGGCTGCTCCCGCCGTTGACAAGTCACTCATACTCAATCTGGAAGCCCTGGAGAAGGTCTGCTCCGTGCTCGCCTCCAGCTTCAATGAGTGCGGGAAGACGACGGTCTGGCCCGCGTCCCATGCCTCCTTCGACAGGATCGTCACGGAGGTCCGATTCTTTGCCAACACCTTGGGGGCGGGCCTGGTTTCCCCCTTTTCCACTTTCTTCAATGCGGTGCTTTCCCATTACCAAATCCACATGATGCATATTGGCCCCCAATCCATTACTCTGCTTGTTATCTTCGCCTTCGTCTGTGAGGCCATGGTGGGGATTCCTCCTTTCGTTGCCCTTCTGTGCCACTTCTTCTCTCTGCACTTGTCTGACCCTTCTTGATGTTCGGGATGCGTGAGCATCCAGGCCGTGCCGGAGACGGCCGCCTCAGGGATCGATTTTGGCCTCACACCTTCTGCGAGCGGGTTCCGGGAGCGATGGCTGTATGTGGACGTTGGGCTGCCCAGCCCCCTGCTCGCGCACCCGACATTGCCTGCTATTCCCAATCCTGGTTAGGGTCACGAGGAGCTTACGAGCCCCTAGCTTGCTTTTGCCTGGCATCGGTTTGATAGGCTGACGAAGATCGGGGTGCCGGCGCCCCAGGTGGTGAAGGAGTTCCTACAGCATCGCATGATACGTCTCCAACGTATCTATAATTTATGAAGTATTCATGCTATTATACTATCCATCTATGATGTTTTATAAGCATTTATATATCATTTTATATGATTTTTGGGACTAACCTATTAACCTAGAGCCCAGAGCCAGTTTCTGTTTTCTCCTTGTTTTTGTATTTTACAAAAAAGGGATACCAAACGGAGTCCAATTGACATGCCAATTTTTGAGGATTTTTTCTGGACCAAAAGAAGACCACGGAGCATCGGAGTTGGGCCAGGGGAGTCCCGGGCTGCCCACGAGAGTGGGGGGCGCCCCCCCCCTAGGGCGCGACCCCCTATCTCGTGGATAGCCCGGAGGCCCCCTTGACGTGAAACCAACACCAAAAATTCCTATAAATACTGAAACTTTCGGGAATTAACCTAGATCGGAAGTTCCGCCGCCGCAAGCCTCTGTAGCCACAAGAAATCAATTTAGGCCCTCTCCAGCACCCTGCCGGAGGGGGCCATCATCACCGGAGGTCATAGAGGAGGATCTCGGAGGGCCCATCATCTCCATGAAGGCCAAGGACCAGAGGGGGAAAGCCATGGAGGAGGAAGCACAAGGGGGAGAACCTCTCCTCCTCTCTCTTGGTGGCACCGAAGTGCCATCGGGAGGGGAATCATCGCTGCGGTGATCGTCTTCATCAACATCACCATCATCATCACCATCCTCATCTTTTTTACGCGGTCCACTCTCCCGCACCCCGTTGTAATCCCTACTTGAACATGGTGCTTTATGCTACATATTATGATCCAATGATGTGTTGCCATCTTATGATGTTTTGAGTAGATATCTTTTGTCTTTGAGTTGATTGATGATCTAGATTGGTACGAGTTGTATGTTTTATTTTGGTGCTGTCCAATGGTGCCCTCCGTGTCGCGCAAGCGTGAGAGATTCCCGCTGTAGGGTGTTGCAATACGTTCATGATTCGCTTATAGTGGGTTGCTAGAGTGACAGAAGCTTAAACCCGAGTAAGGGGGTTGTTGCGTATGGGATAAAAGGGGACTTGATGCTTTAATGCTATGGTTGGGTTTTACCTTAATGAATCTTTATATTTGTGGATGCTTGCCAGGGTTCGAATCATAAGAGCATACCATCCATGTAGGAAAAGTATGTTAGTTTATGCCTCTCGCTCATATGAAATTGCAATGACGACTATCGATCTTGTTAACAATTGCTTAGGACAATTCCGTACACCGATCCACCATTATTCCACACTCGCTATTTATATTATTTAGTAATATATTCTAACTTTATGATAACAGCACCTACTTTTATATTTTATCTCTCCCATATCATACAAAGTTATCCTCTTTATACCCACAACACAGTTTTATTTCTTGTTTCTAGTTGGAAGCAAACATTCGGTGCACGTAGAGTCGTATCAGTGGCTGATATGGCTTGACAGAATATTGATCTTACCTTTAGCTCCTTGTGGGTTCGACACTCCATACTTATCGCTTCCACCTTTGGGAATTGCTACGATGATTCCCTGCACTTGGGGATTATCAAGCTCTTTTCTGGCGCCGTTGTCGGGGAGCAATAGCGTGGGGTTGATATTCTCGTGTGTGCTTGTTTGCTTTCTTTACTTAGTAGATTTTGTTTTTCTTTTTTGTTTCTGTCTAGTTGTGGGTGAAACATACAAAAAAATTCAAAAGAATGAAAATACCAAAAATATTTACTTGCCTCTCATGCCTAAAAAAAAGTTTTTCAAAAAGAGAAGTGATTGGAAAGTTATGTATTGAAGAAGTGAGGGTCGACCTTGAGCACTTGTGTTCATGCTCACGGAAACAATGTAGAATTTTTCATGGAATTTTCTCTGTAAATAATTATTCCCTCGTATATATCCATTGTATTATAAAAATAATGTGCCAAACTTTGGTTGTAGGATGATTAGATTGCTTGTTTACTATGTGCAGAACAAAAACAGAAACTTTGGCTGTAGTGCATGAATTTACATTTTTTACTGGAAAGTCAAATGGGTCTGAAACTTCTTGAAAATTACTTCTGTTTCAAATTTATTTCATAATTTTTTGAGTTACAGAAGTTTACTAAACTTCCAGATTACTACAGACTGTCCTGTTATTGACAGATTCTGTTTTTCGTGTGTTGTTTGCTTATTTTGATGCATCTATGGCTAGTATGTGGAGGTATGAACCATAGAGAAGTTGGAATACAGTAGGTTTAACACCAATATAAACAAATAATGAGTTAATTACAGTACCTTAAAGTGGTAGTTTGCTTTATTACACTAACGGATCTCACAAGTTTTTGTTTAAGTTTTTGTGAATGAAGTAATTGAAGAACGAGGAGTTACCGATGTGAGAAGAATAAAGAGAGACAAGAGTTCAAGCTTGGGGATTCCCAAGGCACCCCAAGTAAATATTTCAAAGGGTACTCAAGCATCTAAGCTTTGGGATGCCCCGGTTGGCATCCCATCTTTCTTCTTCAACAAATATCGGTATACCTCGGTTTTTGTTTTGTTCACATTGTTTGTGCCCTTTGTGTTTTTCTTTTTCTTTAAGAATCATGCTAGTATGAGATAGCTCTTCATTTATTTATAGAATACTTCATGTGCTTCACTTATATCTTTTAAGTATGATCTTATAGAATTGCTCTTTGTGCTTCACTTAAATCGTTTAAGTATGGTTCTATAGAATGCTTCGTGCGCTTCACTTATATATTTTGAGCTTGGACATTGGTTAGTCTATATTAATTGTAGGATGCTCCATGAACTTCACTTATATCTTTTGGAATATGAATAATACTATAATTTAAAGTGGGTTTGGAAGAGTGTCAACTTTAGGAATTAGTGATCCCACTATCTTGGAGGGTGTTGAATCTTCGTACGAAATTTATGAAAGTGGATTTGGAAGAGTGTCAACATTAGTTAGTATTCCACTATTTCAGAAGAGGTTCCAATTGAGTATGAGAACAAAGTTGCTATCCATGATGCTACTGGAAATTATTATGAGGGAGGAATATGTGCTTGTAGGAGTTGCAATAATATTAAGTTTCCTCTCTATGTGCTTAAAGTTTTAAATTTATACTCCCTCCGTCCGGAAATACTTGTCGGAGGAATGAATGTATCTAGATGTATTTTAATTCTAGATACATCCATTTTTATGCATTTCTCCGACAAGTATTTCCGGACGGAGGGAGTACTTGTTTTGCCTTCCTATGCTAGTTGATTCTTGTTCCTATAATTTGTGTACTCACAAAATCCCTAGGCATAGGAAGTGGGTTAGATTTAAATGTGCTAGTCATATTCTTCATGATGCTCTTTTTATGTTTCAACTCCTATCCTTTATGCGAGCATCATTGAAATCATCATGCCTAGCTAAAAGGCATTAAAGAAAAGCGCTTGTTGGGAGACAACCCAATATTTACCCTTACTGTTTTTGTGTGTCCACATGATTAGGCTACTGTATTAATCATGTTTTATAGCTTTTGTTTCAATAAAGTGCCAAGTAAGACCTTTGGGAAGACTTGGGTGAAAGTTAATGTGATCTTGCTGTAAAAAACAGAAACTTTGCGCTCACGAGATTAGCTGTAATTTTTTACATAAGAGTGTTTTTGAGTTGATTCTTTTTGAAGAAGATTAATAGACAAATTACTCACGTCCACCAATTTATTTTATAATTTTTGGAGTAGCAGAAGTATGGTTATTGTTCAGATCATTACAGACTGTTCTGTTTCTGACAGATTCCGTTTTCATTGCATAGTTTGCTTGTTTCCTAGTTTCTATGGCTTATATTTCTCAATATAAATTGTAGAAATGATATGTTACAGTAGGCATTATTTGAAAACAATTATGAACCTTGTCTTTTACAGTACCAAAGTGCATGATTTACTCTTTATCATACTAACCTATCTCACAAAGTTCCATTAAGTTTTGTGTGATTGAAGTTTTCAAGTTTTGGGTGAGATATCGATACGAGGAGAATAAGGAGTGGAAAGACCCTAAGCTTGGGGATTCCCAAGGCAACCCAAGGTAATATTCAAGAAAGACTCAAACGCCTAAGCTTGGGGATGCCCCGGAAGGCATCGCCTCTTTCGTCTTCAAAACTATCGGGACACCTTACTCGGAGCTATATTTTTATTCGTCACATGATATGTGTTTTACTTGGAGCGTCATTTTATTTTGTTATTATTAGCTTTCTGTTATTTAGAACAGTGTTTTGCATCTTTATTTTCAATAAAAATGTCAAGGATAGCCTTTGCCATGTTTATTTTGCTAGTATACATGTTGCTGTTTGAAAACAGAAAGTTTACCGCTGTTGCAAAAATTCCCTAGAAAATTCATAGAATGATATAATGTTGAAACTTTTTGCATAATGAGATATGATAAATATACTACAGAGGGAATTTTCTCTCATAATTTTTGGAGTTAGGGAAGTATTCCTACTCTTGCATTCTTTACAGGCTGTACTGTTTTGACAGATTGCTGTTATGTTTGCATTGTTTGCATATGTTTGCTTGTTTAATGATTCTATTTGAGGATAGGAGTATTAAATATGCAGAGGCATTTAGTATGCAATGTTGAATAATAATTATAGTGATTTGTTACAGTAGAAAATGATAAGGTTTTGCATTGGTTTATACTAACCTATCTCACGAGTTCTTGTTGAGTTTGGTGTGGATGAAGCTTTTGATAAAAAGAGAAACCATGATATGAGAAGAATTAAGGAGACACAAAAGTACAAGCTTGGGGATGCCCAAGGCACCCCAAGATAATATTCCAAGAAGTCTCAAGCATCTAAGCTTTGGGATGCCCCGTTAGGCATCCCACCTTTCTTCTTCAACAACTATCGGTTAGTATCGGTTGAACCTAAGTTTTTGCTTCTTCGCATGAGTTGTGCTATCCTTGCAAAGTCATTTTATTTTGTTTTACTTGCTGTTTGAATAAAATCATTGGATCTGAAATTTTGAATAGAAAAGGAACCCTCCCATGGCTAGTTAATTATTTGCCTACTCAGCATCCTTCACTCATATCTTTTGGAGTAGTTTGTCATTTACTCTTGTGCTTCATGTATATCCTATGAGTAAATGGGGAAATGAATTGAATGTCATAAATCTGAATTTATATATGTTTCATATGCTTATAACATGGTTAGTGATGACTTCACACATAGAAAGTATGAGGCATAAAAGTTGTTGAGAGTTGGCAAACGTAGTTTTGGTCATCGTTGCAATTAATAGGAAGTAATAAGGAAAGAGAGGTTCACATACAATTATATTATCTTGGAAATCTTTTATGATTGTGAAGCACTCATTAAGTATGACATGCTAAAAGAGTTGACGTTGGACAAGGAAGACAACGTAATGGTTTATGTTTTCCGACATCTCAGTTAAAGTATATTGTCATTGACCTTCCAAACATGTTGAGCTTGTCTTTCTCCCTCATGCTAGCCAAATTCCTTGCACTAAGTAGAGATACTACTTGTGCTTCCAATTACCCTTAAACCCAGTTTTGCCATGAGAGTCCACCATACCTACCTATGGATTGAGTAAGATCCTTCAAGTAAGTTGTCATTGATGCAAGCAATAAAAATTGCTCTCTAAATATGCATGACTTATTAGTGCAGAGAAAATAATCTTTGTACGATCTTGTTGTGGAAGTAATAAAAGCGACGGATTGCATAATAAAGGTCCACATACAAGGGGCAATATAAAGTGACGTTCTTTTGCATTAAGATTTTGTGCATCAACCCTAAACGCGCATGACAACCTCTGCTTCCCTCTGCGAAGGGCCTATCTTTTACTTTATGCTTGAGTCAAGGTGATCCTCACCTTTTCCTTTTTCATTTTATCCTTTGGCAAGCTCCTCGTGTT
>NC_041393.1:475590183-475620663 GCF_002162155.2 Triticum dicoccoides | reverse complement strand
TGAATGTAAGTTAGCATGGGCTATTATTGTTGACATCACCTAAAGGTGAATGCGTTGGGAGGCAACACAATAAGCCCCTATATTTCTCAGTGTCCGGCTGAAACTCCATAACCACAAGTATTTCGTGAGTGTTAGCAATTGTAGAAGACTATATGATAGTTGAGTATGTGGACTTGCTGAAAAGCTCTATTCTTGACTCTTTCTGATGTTATGATAAATTGCAATTGCTACAATGACTAAGATTATAGTTTGTTAGTTCTCAATGAAGTTTCTGAACCATGCTTGACATTGTGAATAGATTGTTACTTGATCATGAAAAGTTTTATGAGATAAGCTACTATTATGACACATTTTGATGCTAGAAAAGGTGATTGAAATTATCATTGATCAAACTTGTGCACCTTCTAGCATTCACACTTCATAAATTATTTCTTTTATCATTTACCTACTCGAGGACGAGCAGGAATTAAGCTTGGGGATGCTGATACGTCTTCAACGTATCTATAATTTATGAAGTATTCATGCTATTATACTATCCATCTATGATGTTTTATAAGCATTTATATGATTTTTGGGACTAACCTATTAACCTAGAGCCCAGTGCCAGTTTCTCTTTTTTCCTTGTTTTGTATTTTACAGAAAAGGGATACCAAACGGAGTCCAATTGACGTGCCAATTTTTGAGGATTTTTTCTGGACCAAAATGTGACCACTGAGCATCGGAGTTGGGCCAGGGGAGTCCCGGGCTGCCCACGAGAGTGGGGGCGCCCCCCTAGGGCGCGGCCCCCTATCTCGTGGACAGCACGGAGGCCCTCTTGACATGAAACCAACGCCAAAAATTCCTATAAATACTGAAACTTTCAGGAATTAACCTAGATCGGAAGTTCCGCCGTCGCAAGCCTCTGTAGCCACGAGAAATCAATCTAGGCCCTCTCCGGCACCCTGCCGGAGGGGGCCATCATCACCGGAGGCCATGGAGGAGGATCTCAGAGGGGCCATCATCTCCATGAAGGCCAAGGACCAGAGGGGGAAAGCCATGGAGGAGGAAGCACAAGGGGGAGAACCTCTCCTCCTCTCTCTTGGTGGCACCGGAGTGCCATCGGGAGGGGAATCATCGCCGTGGTGATCGTCTTCATCAACATCACCATCATCATCACCATCCTCATCTCTTTTACGCGGTCCACTCTCCTGCACCCTGCTGTAATCCCTACTTGAACATGGTGCTTTATGCTACATATTATGATCCAATGATGTGTTGCCATCTTATGATGTTTTGAGTAGATATCTTTTGTCTTTGAGTTGATTGATGATCTAGATTGGTACGAGTTGTATGTTTTCTTTTGGTGTTGTCCTATGGTGCCCTCCGTGTCGCACAAGCGTGAGGGATTCTTGCTGTAGGGTGTTGCAATACGTTCATGATTCGCTTATAGTGGGTTGCTAGAGTGACAGAAGCTTAAACCCGAGTAAGGGGGTTGTTGCGTATGGGATAAAAGGGGACTTGATGCTTTAATGCTATGGTTGGGTTTTACCTTAATGAATCTTTAGTATTTGCGGATGCTTGCTAGGGTTCCAATCATAAGAGCATACCATCCATGTAGGAAAAGTATGTTAGTTTATGCCTCTCCCTCATATGAAATTGCAATGACGACTATCGATCTTGTTAACAATTTCTTAGGACAATTCCGCACACCGATCCACCATTATTCCACACTCGCTATTTATATTATTTAGTAATATATTCTAACTGTATGATAAAAACACCTACTTTTATATTTTAGCTCTCCGATATCATACAAAGTTATCCTCTTTATACCCACAACACAGTTTTATTTCTTGTTTCTAGTTGGAAGCAAATGTTTGGTGCACGTAGAGTCGTATAGCTCCTTGTGGGTTTGACACTCCATACTTATCACTTCCACCTTTGGGAATTGCTACGATGATTCCCTCCACTTGGGGATTATCACCGCATCACTCCAGTCCAGTGCCATTCCCGCCCAATGTGGGCTTTCTCCGGTTGTCAGGACCGTATGAGGCTAGGAAGGGGATCTCGCGCCTGAGACGCTGAAGAAGGTGCTACAGGTTCTGACTAGCGACCCTCTCCTGGAAGCGTCCGTCATGGAGGCGCCCTGTTGTATCTTTGCACAAACAGGGTCGAGTTCGTGAGGCAAATGCCCCGCTTCGATGAATGGGGGTTGTGCCCGGCTGGCCTCGCGGGGCCCCGCGAGAACCCGGTTGCTGTAGACCTTCCCCCAGTCGCCCGCGCCGACCTTGCCTCAGGAGTCGTTGCAGGGAGGCAAGCATTGGCTAGAGCTTGGGGGCCTGATGTCGAGGTGCTGATGTCGCGCGGGGCTCCGGAGGTGTCATCCTCCGGAGCTTACGGAGCCCCCCTCGAGGTGGTGGCTGATGAGGGGGGCGCAACTTGCGGCTCCCAAGGCCGAAGCCCCCGAGGCTTCGGCAGGCCACCAAGGGGTGGCACCTGATCGCTCCTCTCAGGCTGGTGCCCTTGATGTAGGCCGCCCTGATCTTCCGGCTCCTATGCCGCGCGCCGGCCCTCATATCACGAGCTTGGGCCGGTTCCGCATAGATTTCGAGGCCCTTCGCAAGAGGAAGGAGGCTTCCGGTGGTGGTGATCGCCCGTGCCGCCCATTGAAGCACAGGAAGTACTTCGCCGTGGATGAGTAAGTCCCTCCTTCTTATAGCTCCTTGTTTGACGTTCCCTCTGCTGATTGAGGCCTTTCATGATCCCCCTTGTCGACCTCGCGAAGCCAGCCGAGGAGCCGCTTCCTCGGGCTTCTCCTCCACCACCGGTCTTGATCGCCCCAACTCTGTGTGCCACCCATGACGCGAGCTCGGCTGGAGAGGTAGGACGGCCTGCGATGCGTCTTGAACCTGTGGATGTGTCGCTCCTCCTTCGCGAGCTCTCCCTAGACTCAACCAGCTTGCCCCGGGCTCCTCCACTGATCATAGGCGGCAAGTGGTTGAAGTCGATCTTCGGTTCCTCATCGGGAGGTGGATCGGTGCCTGGCTGGGTCCCTTGTGGGGCCCGCCAGGGAATCGTGGGGGCGCCAGCCCCCAGCCCCCTGCCGAGAAGGGGCGAACCACTCCAGGGTCCTCTGCCAGCGTCGGTGGCGGAGGATGACGTTGACGACGTGCTCAAGCGTGCGCGGGAGCGCAGCGCTGTCTGACGAGAGTTCCTCCAGAAGGCGACAGACGCAGTGAGCCAGCTTGGTGCAGAGCTTGCAGGCGAGGACGTGCGTCTTGAAGCTGAAGGCTTGCGGCTGATCGAGGAGCGGGCAAGATGAAGGCGGCTGTCGGTCTCGCGCACCATCAGCGTGATCTCGACAATGCCAAGGTCGAGGCATCTCTGGTGGCCTCTCGGGAGGCCTGCGCCCGGGCCATCGAGGAGGCTCAGGAAGCAGATAGGCGATGTGAAGCCTCGGAGGAGCGCACATGGGAGCTCCAAGACTGGTTGAAAGAACATGCGGTGCCCCCATGTTTGGTTTTGGTAATTGATGACAATCTCTATGGACTAATGGTTGGCTTGAGTTATATTTGAAGGTTTTGTCCATAGGCTTTTCTTGAAGTCCATGTGTTGGTTTCAAGGAGTTTATGAGTTGACCAAGGTGCTATTAAGGAATTATCCAAAGATTGGTCATGTGAGTGTTGAGCTTATTGCAAGCATGTTTTGAAGAAGAAGATTGTGTGATCATTCATGTTTACCTTCAAGACATCATCCAAATGAAGAGAGTTGGAAAGATTCAAGGTTGATCAAGACTAAGTCAAGAGTGAATCAAGTTGATCAACTCACAAAGCGTAGAAGATGTACCAAGAGGGATCAAGTGATCCCATGGTATGGTAAGCATTGTCAATTACGCTCTGTGTACTAACCCATGGTCTTCGTGAGAGTTCTTTGTGGGGTTAGGATGCGGTGTGCAAGTTCAAGTGATGGATCACGAAGAGATCAAGTGCTTGAAGCTTGCCGCCCATTGTGGTGACAATGGATTTCTGAAGATGAGCCGAAGAGTGGCTCACCCATAG
This sequence comes from Triticum dicoccoides, assembly GCF_002162155.2. NCBI lineage: Eukaryota > Viridiplantae > Streptophyta > Magnoliopsida > Poales > Poaceae > Triticum > Triticum dicoccoides. The sequence goes on along the minus strand of NC_041393.1, from coordinate 475,616,626 downwards.
TGGACTATGGGGGAGCAATCATCTAGTCTTCATCGAGCCAACACAATCAAGAAAGGTGGTCCAACTTGAGGGAGTCAAGATCGTCATCATCTAGCTCAAGTGGACCATGTGCAAGGCAAAGGTTTTCCCTTGATAGGTTTTCTATTTTACCAGTCTCATGGTGGTAGTTGGAAGACCGGGTTATAGGATCGTTTGCCGTACTATCAAGGGGGCTCACAAGTTGGTAGCTTGATCGTATCGTTAGTAGAGAGCTCAAACCATTGCATCCTTGCATATTGTTTCTTGGTTCTTGTTTAGTTCTCTTTGTGAGTCTTAGATCTTATGGTCATCTTGATGACAAGCTTGAGTTCATCGAAAACGGAGTTCGCATGCATCTTCTATGATGTTTTTGGTGTTGAAGGTTTTACCGGTCTTATCTGAGGAAGGGTTCTCACCATTTTCTTATGGGCCTTTTCTAATTTGCTTCTTATTGATATTTCTTTAAAGATTGTGTTAGCCCTTGTCACCAGCTTTCCAACAAACTTGGTTTCATCGAATTCGGAGTCCGTTTGCAAAAGTTATGGCAGTTTTTGTGTTCTGAAAAGGCTGCAGCGGTACTACCGCAAATTGGAGCGGATGTAATTTTTTACTATCGCTCCAGAGCGGTACTACCGCGGCTCCTATAGCGGTAGTACCATTCCAGACCAAAAACTCGTCCCAAGTCCTGCGGTGGTAGGCCCGCATGTAATTTTTTAGTACCGCTCGCAAGCAGTAGTACCGCTACCCTTAGCAGTAGTACCGCTACCCCTAGCGGTAGTACCATGAGGTCAAGTGGTACTCTCGCTCCGACGGTTCTTCTGGCCTTTTTGCCTCCTCGCTGTCGTGTTTCAAAGGGGTACTACCGCCCTAGCGGTAGTACCGCTCTGTGCGGTCTGTGAAAATAACGGTTGGATTTTTCCCCACCTATAAAAGGGGGTCTTCTTCCCCAATGAACCTTATCCTTTGAGATCGTGTTCTTTCCCCATTGTTGACCTTCTTCGAGCTTGCTAACTCTCAATCCCTCCACGGATTCTTGCTAGTTTTTGAGGGAAAAGAGAGAGGAGATCTAGATCCACATTTCCACCAATCACTTTCTCCTCTATGTGAGGGGAACCCCTTGGATCTAGATCTTGGAGTTCTTGGTGTTCTCCTTATTGTTCTTCCTCTCATCTTCCTCCCTAGCATTAGTTGCTTCCGTGGGATTTGAGAGAGGACTTGGGCACTCCGTGTGCCCTTGCCATTGCATTTGGTGCATCGGTTTGAGTTCTCCACGTGATATGTGGAAGTTACAAGTTGAGAAGCTTATTACTCTTGGGTGCTTGGTACCCTTGAGCTTGTTACTCTTGGGTGTTTTGGACACCCTAGAGCTTGTTCCTCTTGGGTGCCTTGGCGCCCTAGACGGTTGGTGTTGTTCGGAGCTCAATCATTGTGGTGTAAAGCTCCGGGCAAGCGTCGGGGTCTCCAATTAGGTTGTGGAGATCGCCCCGAGCAATTTGACGGGTACCGGTGACTGCACCCAAGGGTTTCCAAAGTGTACGGGTTCGGTGACCGCCCCCAAGGGTCGCCATTTGTACGGGTTCGGTGACCGCCCTCAAGGGTCCCTTAGTGGAATCACGGCATCTTGCATTGTGCGAGGGCGTGAGGAGATTACGGTGGCCCTAGGTGCTTCTTGGGGAGCATTGTGCCTCCACACCGCTCCAAACGGAGATTAGCATCCGCAAGGGCGTGAACTTCGGGATACATCATCGTCTCCGTGTGCCTTGGTTATCTCTTACCCAAGCCCTTTACTTATGTACTTTACTTTGTGATAGCCATATTGTTCTTTGTCATATATCTTGCTATCACATAGTTGCTTATCTTGATTATCATAAGTTGTTGGTGCACATAGGTGAGCATAGTTGTTTTAGGTTTTGTTCTTGACAAATTAACCGCTAGGTTTATTCCACATTTGTTCAAGCCTAAACCGTAATTATTTTAAAGCGCCTATTCACCCCCCCCTCTAGGCGACATCCTCGATCTTTCAATTGGTATCAGAGCCTCGTCTCTCTTTGTTAGGGTTAACCACCTAGAGAGTAAATATGTCGACTAGGGGATTAGGATTCTCTGACACTCTTAGTTTCGATGGCACAAATTTTGATGTTTGGGTAATTCGCATGCTTAACCTCTTTAGGGTCATGGATCCAAATTTAGAGCGAATTGTAGATATGGGGTTTTCTCCTCCAAAGGATCCCCAAAGATTATCTTTAGAGGATGAGAAAAACTCTTATCTCAATGCTCAAGCTTCTAATGTGCTTTTCGATGCTTTGAGCAATGTAGTTATATTTCAACTCATGCCGTTCCAGGATGCTCATGAGTTATGGACAAAGCTTCAAGATAAATATGGTGTGTCCAAGATTTGTCGGGATGATTGTTCTCCCTCCTCCTCCGGCCGTGTTGCCTTCTCAACTTCTTATACTTCACCTACAAGTGGTTTGCCACAAGGTAATGGCATGGTGAGTAGTGGTGTTCATTGCAATGATGATAGTGGGCTTACTGTTGATAATCCTTCATCACTTTCTTATTGCAATGCTTCATCTTTGGACTTTAGCACTTCGAGCACTCCAAATGTTTCACATGCTTGTGTTGATAGTCCTTGCATATCATGTAGAAATTGCTTGACTAAATCTCATGATGATATGCTTCCTATATCTTGTTGCCATGATAAAAATGCATGTATTTCCTCGAGTTGTTGTGCTAACAATGTAGAGGAAACCCATCACTCCATGGAACAAGATGTGGTCTTGAATGGTGCTTCAAGGGATCCTACATCATCATATATTGCTTTTTGCCTTATGGCCAAGGCTTCAAAGGTATCTCCCACTTTGAATCCCAATATATCTTGTGATGATATTGATGATGGCAAGAGTGATGATGATGTCGATTATGATGAAGAGAATGATGATGTTGCCTCCTTAAAAATTAAGGGGGAAATGATTTTTAAAGCTCTTCTTAAGAATAAAATTGCTCGTTCCAACTTCACGGAAATCATGTCAATTGCTATTGAGAGCAAGAAATATATTGATGAGTTGTAATCTCGTCTTGAGGAGCATGAGGTCACCATTGATAAAATGGAAGGTCATGAGCGTGATTACGCTAATGAGATTGCGTACCTCTCTCAAGCTCTTGAACTTGAACAAACCACCAAGGAATCTCTTGAGGAGACTTTTCTCTAGAATTATCTAGAGCGAAGGAATCTAATGATAGAGCTCTTGAGGTGGCCAATGTTTTTGAAACTAAAAATGCTAAGCTTGAAGTTGCTCATGCTAGACTCCTTGAGGATTTTGAGCACCTCAAAAATGGCTCAAGGGTCATGAAGGGTGAGCTCATCAAACTCACCGAGTCTCATGCTCAACTTGAAGCTTCTTATTTAAAAGAGCTTGCCAAGTTGCATTCTCCTCTTGTTGTTAATGATGATGCTTGTGCTACTAATTCTATTACTTGTGAAGCATACATTTTGAAGGAGAATGTTGAGCTACGGGCTCAACTTGAGTTGCTATGTAGCAATTATGGGAAATTTGAAGAAAGCCATGAAAAGCTCTCAAACTCTCATGATGATCTTCTAGTATCCCATAATGTGTTAAAGATAGCTCATGAGGCAATGATTGCTAAGGTAACATCTAGTGAGCCTCATGTGGATACTAGCACTACTTCTAGTCAAAATAGTATATTGCCATGTGCTAGTCCTTGTAATTCATCTACTCACAATGTTGGTACATCTTGTGATGAATTGCTTTCCTTGCCTTGTTGCTCTAACGATGAAGCTTATACTTTCTCTAGTACTTGTGTTGAGACTAACCATGTAGAGGAAATCAAAGAGCTCAAGACCCAAGTCACTTCTTTGAAGAAAGACTTGGAAAAGTGTCATGAAGGGAAGGCCACACTCAACAATATCTTGAGTGTGCAAAAATCCCCCAATGACAAAGGTGGACTTGGATTCAACTCCAATAAGAAGAAGAAGTCCAAGAGCAACAAGAAGAAGGGCCAAAAACAAGTCAAGAATTCGGCCAAGATCATTTGCTTCAAGTGCAAAATTGAAGGGCATCATGTTAGATCTTGCCCTTTGAAGAACAGGGCCATTAGTGACAAGCAACAAGGGAAGCGGCCACAAGTTCACTCTCATTCTCAATCTCAAGTTGAGAAATCAAGTGAGAAGAAAGTAAAGAGTAGACGTTGCTACCTATGTCGTGAAAAAGGTCACGTCGCTTCTTCATGCACAAATGGTACCTCATCCAACCCAATTATCATTGATGATGTCTATTATCTTGGGAAGGATAAGGTTGGCAATGTGTTTGCCAAGTTTGTTGGTACTCAAAGTGGTTTGAAGCAAAGAACCATTTGGGTAGCCAAGCCTATTGTGACTAACCTCTTAGGACCCAACTTGGTTGGGGACCAACTAGCTCAAACTTGATCAATAGGTGTTGTTGGAGGGCATTGGACACTTGGCTACATTATGAAGAATTAAGGGGACTTCATCACTCTTATTGCCTCAAGCCAAGTCAATTGAATCATCAAGCTTATATCTTATATCCAATGTGCCTCCTTGCGGTAACTTGTACTTAAATTGTTTACATTGAAAGTTACTTGCCCACTTGCATGTTTTGGTTTTGTTCCTTGCATGTGTTTGTATATGTTGTGCTTCCAACTTGATTATCTTGATCAATCAAGTATGTGTGTGTTGGTTTGCACATTATGTATGTGTGTGTCATGCATTGAGCCTTTTGCATCTTGTTTATTTCTTAGTTGGTTCTTGTCAGAGATTAATGGAATATCCCATTATGGGGGAGTGATGTGCTTTGTGCACCTCACATTCCTATAAATGTATGTACATGAGTAATACAATCTAGTATTGATATTTCAAGATTATCTAGTTGCTATGTGGTATGTCTTCTCATGAGAAATTCAAATTCTAAATTGTCCATTAATTATCTCTTGTTGGATCCTCTTATTGCCTCTTGTTAAGTTTTCTTCATTGGTATCACATTATGGGGGAGTAATATGCTATGTATATTACTAGCCTAGAAAATGTGTACATTTGAGATTTTGTCACCTAGTGTTGATATTGTAGATTATCTTGTTCCTAGGTGGCATGTTAGCTCTACAAGTTGCAATTTGCTTGTGTTTGGTGTGAAGATGATGTTGGATATCCTTGATATCTACCAACGGAAATTATTTCCAAATACTTTTTGTCTTATGACAATTGGTACTCACTTATGTGTGGTAGAAATTACTGATCATCTTTACATTGGCCTTTGCTTTTATTTGCCTTATCTCGTGCCTAGGATTGTGTCAACTCTCATTGTTTTCCATACCACTTGTGGATCTTGTTATTTTCTTGATCTTGTTTAGTGTTTTCTAGATATAGTGAAAGTGGTGATCCCACCTTCTGCATTTTGTATTCAAATGCAAATTCTCTATAATGCACTAGTCTTGGGGGAGCTATCCTATTTTCTATAAAACACTCATCTTGTGATCCATATTAAGTGTGTGTTGGTGGATGGCAAGTCATTTCTTTTGGTACTTTGTGCCAACATGAAACTTTGTAGAGAGCTTGGTTTGTTTGGAACCATCCTCTCCTTTGGGAGTTTGACATCTTTTTTTGTGTGTTCCAATGGATATCTCATTCCTTGATGTATATTTTAATGATATCTTCCAAGTGATGATTTCTCCATTTGGTATCCTTTTCACTTGGTTTTTCCTTTTATTTTGGAATCGGTTCTTGAAAGTCTTGAGCATGCATTTTAACTTCATGTAGTTCCTTTGGCATGTTTTCTTTCTTTGACCCAATATATAGTGGAAACTCCACCAAGTCTCAAATTGGATGAGATGTGCATGAGATTCATTTTCATATCTATATGCACACATCTATGTGGATTTTGTCCTATGTATTGTTGGTTCTCTAACTCTTTGGTCCCAATGAGTTTGGATATCATTTTGTTTGTGTTGTTGTTCTAGGAACAATTGGAGATGCATTGGATACTCGGCTCATTCAAAAGGAAGGTGTTGTCACCATGTGCTTATTGGAGTCAATCTAGGATGATCAATGAACTACTTTATACCTTCAATTGGTATCTACTACATCCTTCCAATGCTATCTCGGTAACAAGTATCATCATCTACTACATGCACACATTATTGCATCAATCGTGTGTAGATTGTATCATGGCATGTTATTCTTTCTTTCTTGTGATACTTGTTTCCTTTCTCAAAGCATCCCAACAATGATCTCTTGTTGCTAGTTGTGATGTCTTTGATGGTTGTGTGGTAGGAATTTATTTATATACAATAAGACCATATCTAGCCTTGGGCTATGCTTCCGAGCACATATCTTATTAGTATATGTATGACTTCCTTTTGGATATCTTGTTCCTTCGTGTTGTAACTATTTCGAGTGTACATCCTTCTTTGTAGATATATATCGTCATGATTTCGTCTACCTAGACCCTTATACACTTGAGAAAAATTACATCTCTAGATGATATCCTTTCTTTCACGTCCACCTTGTCTTTCTTATGTTATTTCTTTGGTGGCTCTGTGAAAGCTTTTGCCTTGAGTGTGTGTCTTATCTCGTTGCATCTTGATGCACTCTTGTGTGGTGAAGATTATTTTCCTCATGCTTGTCTTGACGAGGCTTTTGCCATCTTAATTGGTATCCCCTGTCTTGATGATGCTTATGCTTTCTATCTTCACCTTGGGTTGTCACAAGTGTTGGTTATTCATTTTGCATATTTAGTGTTCTTGTGAACCCATTTGCTTAGTTGTGTGTGAGAATGAAAGGCTTTGCACCATGTATCTCATTCATTCGAGACTATGTTGATGCTTATGCTCATCCGTATATTAGTCTTCTCATGTGCTTTGCCATGACTCACACACATCATTTTGGTTGAGCCTATTCTTAAGTTGCCTCTTTTACATGTTGCTCAACCATGTGTTTGTTGCAAGTGCTAGGCTTATTTTCCTTTATGCTCACTTGCACTTGTTGTTTGTTTCTATTGATTTTGGGGGAGCTATGATCCTATTTTGTGCACTTTGTATCCAAATACAAAAGTTATTATGTGTGCACAAATCATGGGGAGCTTCTCTAGCTTATTCAGAATACTCATATCATAATATCCTTCATTCATGTGGCTCATAGGATCTTTGGTCTAGTTGGTTCAATTGATATCCTTTGATTGCTTGCTTCAATTGGTATCTTTTGATTGCTTGATTTCTTGTTTCTCTCTTTGTTATGTCTTTGTGGCATATTATTCTTTTGCAATCTTTGGGCCTCAATATAGTTTGTCTTCCTCCAAGTATTTACCATTGGATATGTGTATTGCATTCCACTCTCTTTTTGAGAGATACACAATTTATGGAGGAACACTCTTTATATTGGCCTTCTAAGCTTTTCACCCATTTTGGCAATCGATGCCAATGGGGGAGGAGTTTCAGAGAGTTTTGTGGAGAAGTCTTCAGAGTTTTCTCCTTGCTTTGGTTTTGGTTCCTAAGCATTTGCATCCCATTCTCATGCATCATTGGTTGTTGCATTGCATGGTGATGCATAACTCCTTGTATAAACTCTCTTGAAAGTGATTGTCATCAATTACCAAAATGGGGGAGATTGAAAGAACATGCGGTGCCCCCATGTTTGGTTTTGGTAATTGATGACAATCTCTATGGACTAATGGTTGCCTTGAGTTATATTTGAAGGTTTTGTCCATAGGCTTTTCTTCAAGTCCATGTGTTGGTTTCAAGGAGTTTATGAGTTGACCAAGGTGCTATTAAGGAATTATCCAAAGATTGGTCATGTAAGTGTTGAGCTTATTGCAAGCATGTTTTGAAGAATAAGATTGTGTGATCATTCATGTTTACCTTCAAGACATCATCCAAATGAAGAGAGTTGGAAAGATTCAAGGTTGATCAAGACTAAGTCAAGAGTGAATCAAGTTGATCAACTCACAAAACGTAGAATATGTACCGAGAGGGGTCAAGTGATCCCATGGTATGGTAAGCATTGTTAATTACGCTCTGTGTACTAACCCATGGTCTTCGTGAGAGTTCTTTGTGGGGCTAGGATGCGGTGTGCAAGTTCAAGTGATGGATCACGAAGAGATCAAGTGCTTGAAGCTTGCTGCCCATTGTGGTGACAATGGACTTCTGAAGATGAGCCGAAGAGTGGCTCACCCATAGTGGACTATGGGGGAGCAATCATCTAGTCTTCATCGAGCCACGCAATCAAGAAAGGTTGTCCAACTTGAGGGAGTCAAGATCATCATCATCTAGCTCAAGTGGACCATGTGCAAGGCAAAGGTTTTCCCTTGATAGGTTTTCTATTTTACCGGTCTCATGGTGGTAGTTGGGAGAGCGGGTTATAGGATCGTTTGCCGTACTATCAAGGGGGCTCTCAAGTTGGTAGCTTGATCGTATCGTTAGTAGAGAGCTCAAACCATTGCATCCTTTCATATTGTTTCTTGGTTCTTGTTTGGTTCTCTTTGTGAGTCTTAGAGCTTACGGTCATCTTGATGACAAGCTTGAGTTCATCGAAAATGGAGTTCGCATGCGTTTTCTATGATGTTTTCGGTGTTGGAGGTTTTACCGGTCTTATCCGAGGAAGGGACCTCACCATTTTCTTATGGGCCTTTTCTAATTTTCTTCTTGTTGGTATTTATTTAAAGATTGTGCTAGCCCTTGTCGCTAGCTTTCCAACAAACTTGGTTTCATCGAATTCGGAGTCCGTTTGCAAAAGTTGTGACAGTTTTGGTGTTCTGAAAAGGCTGCAGCGGTACTACCGCGAATTGGAGCGGATGTAATTTTTTACTACCGCTCCAGAGCGGTACTACCGCGGCTCCTACAGTGGTAGTACCGCTCCGGACCAAAAACTCATCCCAAGTCCTGCGGTGGTAGGCCCGGATGTAATTTTTTAGTACCGCTCGCAAGTAGTAGTACCGCTACCCCTAGCGGTAGTACCGTGAGGTCAAGCGGTACTACCGCTCCGACGGTTCTTCTGGCCTTTTTGCCTCCTCGCTGTTGTGTTTCAAAGGGTACTACCGCCCTAGCAGTAGTACCGCTCCTTGGAGCGGTAGTACCGCTCTGTGCGGGTTGTGAGCATAACAGTTGGATTTTTTTCCCACCTATAAAAGGGGGTCTTCTTCCCCAATGAACCTTATCCTTTGAGCTCGTGTTCTTTCCCCATTGTTGACCTTCTTCGAGCTTGTTAACTCTCAATCCCTCCACGGATTCTTGCTAGTTTTTGAGGGAAAAGAGAGAGGAGATCTAGATCCACATTTCCACCAATCACTTTCTCCTCTATGTGAGGGGAACCCCTTGGATCTAGATCTTGGAGTTCTTAGTGTTCTCCTTCTTGTTCTTCCTCTCATCTTCCTCCCTAGCATTAGTTGCTTCGGTGGGATTTGAGAGAGAAGGACTTGGGCACTCCGTGTGCCCTTGCCATTGCATTTGGTGCATCGGTTTGAGTTCTCCACGTGATACTTGGAAGTTACAAGTTGAGAAGCTTATTACTCTTGGGTGTTTTGGACACCCTAGAGCTTGTTCCTCTTGGGTGCCTTGGCGCCCCAGACGGTTGGTGTTGTTCGGAGCTTAATCATTGTGGTGTAAAGCTCCGGGCAAGCGTCGGGGTCTCCAATTAGTTTGTGGAGATCGCCCCGAGCAATTTGACGGGTACCGGTGACCGCCCCCAAGGGTTGCCAAAGTGTACGGTTCGGTTGCTGCCCTCAAGGGTCGCCATTTGTATGGGTTAGGTGACCGCCCTCAAGGGTCCCTTAGTGGAATCACGGCATCTTGCATTGTGCGAGGGCGTGAGGAGATTACGGTGGCCCTAGTGGCTTCTTGGGGAGCATTGTGCCTCCACACCGCTCCGAACGGAGATTAGCATCCGCAAGGGTGTGAACTTCGGGATACATCGTCGTCTCCGCGTGCCTTGGTTATCTCTTACCCGAGCCCTTTACTTATGCACTTTACTTTGTGATACCCATATTGTTCTTTGTCATATATCTTGCTATCACATAGTTGATTATCTTGCTTAGCATAAGTTGTTGGTGCACATAGGTGAGCCTAGTTGTTTTAGGTTTTGTGCTTGACAAATTAACCGCTAGGTTTATTCCGCATTTGTTCAAGCCTAAACCGTAATTATTTTAAAGCGCCTATTCACCCCCCCCCCTCTAGGTGACATCCTCGATCTTTCACTGGTGCAACTCCCTGGAGCAGCAAGTGGAGTTGCGCCAAGCCGCCCTTGCGTCGCTAAAAGGGGAGCCCGCTGAAGAGGAGGAGCTCCGGAGGCGCGAGGAAGCGCTGACATTGGAGGCTGCCGAACGCAACCTCGATCTTGAGCAGTTAGAGATGAGGGAGCGCCAGGTCACCAAGGCTGAGGACAACGCCGGTGCGCGGGAGGCCCGGATCTAGGAGGAGATCGTCCGTCGCGTGGCGGAGGCTCGCGCCAGCCTTGAGCGCGAGTATGAAGAGAGGCTGGAGCTGATCAAGGACGAGGCTGCGGGCAGAACTGCTGCCCTCAGGACCAGGCTGACCGAAGCCATGCAGCGAGCTGATGCCTCTGCAGCCGCCCTAAGCTCGGCGCAGGCTAAGCTGGCCTCTTCCCGCGCTGAGTTGCTTCTTCTTCAATGACGGTTTGATGATGCCGAGGCCGTTGCGCAGCGGAATGTGGACGAGATCCGTCAGCGGCAGACGCTGGAACACATGCATGGACCCATGCTCCGAACTGTCAGGGAAAGGGCCAACGTGGCCTTGGGCAATATCTGTGAGGCAGGTGCTGAGGAGCCGCATGTGACCAACTACGCCGGCAATCTCCAATTCTTTACTGACGTGGTGACGTATGTGGAGAGCCGCTCTGAGAGGTCTCGCCAGCTGGTGGAGGAACGGAGCTGCGGCCTACTCGCGCGGGCATTCTCCTGCGTCTTCATCTACCTCCAAAACATCGACCCCCTCTTCGACTTCGATGCCGCCATCGCCCCGGTGCCTGAGGCCGTCCGAGGCAACCTAGCGCGATGGGTGGAGGACAATGTAGATGCACTCGTCCGAGCCTTCACTTCTGATGACAACGGGGTGATCATTGCTGCTGACGAAGGCGACATGGTGAACGGTGGCGAAGACGGTGCCAACAACGGTGATGGGGAGGCCAGCGGCAACGACAGCGGTGCCAGCGTCGCCTCTGGGGGCACCCTGGGGGATGCAGTGAGCGACATGTCTGACTGATCCCATGCTTCCCCCTGTTGTTTGTCCTGCGCAGGAAGAGACTCGGGCGTGGCCCTAAAGGTTGTGAGAGCATTTTGGGAGGGGAAGCCCCTCATGTAAAAAGATTGTTGCCTATGTGTTGTCGAGATCGGCGCTGGATGGGCGCCTGCACGCTGTCATGATTTTCACGATGAGTAGGTTGTCGTGGTTTTACCTTTGTCTTGGCGGGCCTTGAGTAGGCTCGCAGCCTCCATCCGAGGGCCTCATGAGGGTCCCGTTTGACCATGCGGCAAGAGCCTGGCGAGAGGGAACGTCGGCCGCGGGACGGCGGGCGCACGTGATGGGCCCTGCCCTACTCGCGAGGGGCTAGTGAGAGGGAGGCAGTTAGTGTGAATTCCAACTCGAACAGAAATCGGAGCACGAGAAAGCACACGAATAAGACACGACACCCCTCCCGCATACGCAAACACAAATTCGACTTCAAATTAGATCCGAAACGGGAAAGCTTGTTCACACGAAAAGAAGCAAAAGCACAAGGCTGCGTCCGGCACCTAGTCTAGTCTTCGACGTCTTCTCCCCAGCGCGGAGCTAAGTGCTGCCACTGGGCGTGGGAGGGAGCCGCCGAGGCCCGAGGGCGGCTCTCCGGAGACTCCGGGGCGTGTACAACCCCAACTCATTATTACGTGAGAGTGTCACGGGCGGCGAGCTTCACAGGCACTGGGCCTTCTTCACAGGTACCGGCCTTGCTTCATATCGCCAGATGAGGGGGCCGCCTTGCGCCACCCTTGACGATGACGACGCCAATGGGGAAAAGGGGACGCCAATGGTTCCTCCGACGACCACGGGTCCTCTGCCAGGGGCAGACCCTGGGGCACCTCCCCGGCAGAGGGCCTACCTCCGAAGAACGCCTTGCTCCGCATGCCATGGGGAGGAGCATGGCTCCCGGCCCCTCTCCTGCTGCCTCCAGTGCCCTCCTCCTGAGGGGTGGGAGGCTGCTGCACTGGGGCAACCATCCGCTGCAACCACCTGAACCTCCTGCGACCCATGGTTAGCATAAGCTTGCTCCTGAGGAATTAGCGGTACCCGATAGTTGCTGCCGCTGGCACGGTTGTCAAGGCTTCCGTGAGGCTCCTGAAAGAGCTCGGCTTCTGGCGCCTCTTCCTCCCAGCCTGGCCCGAGGAACAAGCCATGGTCTTTTTCCAGTGCGTACTCTCGATCCATCATGTGGGGCACATAGGCCTCCGGGGTCACCACCCCAAAGGCCTCGCCGTAGTGCTCCACGCGCCATGCAGTTCGACTTGAAGCTCCACCTTGGGGGCGGTAGGGCGGCGGCCGCTAGGGCCATGGGCGGTGGTGCGCATGCCCTCGCTTACCAGGGGTGGTGCCGGCGCGGCTTGTCGCCCGGCGCCGATGGCTAGGCTGGCGTTGATGAAGCCTTGAGGTGCGCCCGGGGGCGCGTGGGTACGGATTGGCCCGCAGCGTGATCCGCCCGGGGCCTGGGGTGGAAACTGGACGCAGAACGGGGGTGCCCCTGAAGCAGCGGCATCCAGGAGCTCGGCGACGCGCTCCAGCAGCACGTCGTGGCCGCTTTCTTGCAGTCTGCACCGCAGCAGTTCTCGCGCCACTGTGAGCGTGGCCTTCATGTTCGCCTGCTCCCATCGGGTGTGCGGCGCCGAGGCCGCAACCTGGCTTGAGGCCCTCGCTGTCGATCGTACCTGCCGCGGAGTGAGGGCAGGCGACGGTTGGGGTCACGGGCCAGCAGCGCTCGGGGCGCGGGCTGCCTGAGGTGCGGAGTTGAGGTCACCTTGGGCAGGCGGCACGGCATGGGCCGGCCATGCCGCCCAGCGGTCGGAGTTGGCCGTCGGGTCGCCAGACATGGAGGCGGTGAAGTGGCGGAATGCAGGACGGAAGAAGGAAGATTTCGGCGCACCCCTACCTGGCGCGCCAAATGTCGGATGTTGGGTTCCGGCAGACCCTTAAGGCTCGAACTCTGGGGCGCGAAAAGATCTCCCCCCTACCACTCCACGTCCGATCGCCTCGCGAGAATCTAAGCTAAACGATGAACAACATGAGGGACACAAGATTTATACTGGTTCGGGCCACCGTTGTGGTGTAATATCCTACTCTAGTGTGTGGTGTGGTGGATTGCCTCAGGGGCAGATGATGAACAGTACAGGGAAGAACTGCCTCGCGAGAGGTGTTCTTGAGCTGGTGCGATGAACTGCTTGGATGAGTTCGATCGCCTCTTCCTCTAATGATAACTCTCCTCTACTGTGGTGGCTAGCCCTATATATAGAGGCCCTGGTCCTCTTCCCAAATATTAAGCGGGAATGGCGCCAACAACGGCCATTTTGAAGGGGAACATCTAGTATAAGTTATCCTGACTAAAGTTGGTCTTCGGCTGCCAAAGGCACTGGCAATGACGCCGTCTTGGGCTCCACAGTGACCTCCATCATGCCGCTCTACTAGTCTTGGTCTCGTTGCACCGAAATGGCAACATTTGCCTGATGCCTCGGTACTCCACGTCTGTGCTTGCCCCCTTTGCACCAAAGAGGAAATAAGGACACTGCGCAGGCCGGCGCCTGCCTGGCTCCCGCCTGGTCTCGATCGTCACGGCTTGCGTCACGAGCACCTCGCGAGGTACCCCTGCCTTGATCTCTCCGCCTCCTCGCGAGCCTGCCTGGCGAGGCCGCCCCTGAGGAAGCCTTGCGTCGTCCGCCCCGCGAGGCTTGGCCCCTCGCGAGGGTCTTGAGTTTGCGTTGATGAAGATGGGTCGTACTGGGCCACCACTCGAGCCACGCCGCAGGCCGCAGGCAGGCAAGTCTGGGGACCCCCGTTCCCAGAACGCCGACACTCTCTATGTTGGTTTCGAGAGGTCATTTATGGTTGTGGGAGCACTTCATAGCTCCACACGGTGCGTCCCAGTGTCGTCACGTGTTGCGTGCTAGTCGCTTCCCCACTTAAGTTTTTATTTATTTATTTATTGTGATTATTTTTTCCACATTTCTTTGGGTTTTTAGTTTTTCTTCATTTTTCTGATATTATTTTCTAGGTTTATTTGGTTTCACCTGTCAGGAGCATGGTAGACCTGGCCATGGGAAGCCCGGCCCGGCCGGCCCAGCCCGAAAAAGCCCGATCCGACCCGGCCCGACGTTGCCCCCGGGCCGGGCTCGGGCCTAGATTTTGAGCTCGAAGGCCGGGCCGGGCCGGCCCGGGCCCGTTGTTTTCGCATTTCTCTGAAGGTCGGGCCGGGCCGGCCCGGAGCCCGACGGGCTTTTACGTGTTTGGGCCGGGCTCGGGCCCAGAAAACAGGCCCAATGGCCGGGCCAGGCCGGGCTCAGGCCTGGGTTTTTTTCGTTGGGCTTGTCTAGGCCCGGCCCGAGGTATGGCCAGGTATAAGCACGGGTGTATTGTGTTCCTGCATGGAGCGCAAATGTGCTTTCACATGGAGCACATATGTGCTTCGCACGGAAGTACGGGTGTATTGTGGCTTCCAAGTGAAGCATATTTGCGCGTCACCACGCGTGGGAAATCACTAGTTTACTTGGTAAGCACATGTATGCCTCGCGCTGAAGTAGTGGTATATTGTGATTTATGTGCTTCACGCTGGAGCACATGTCTGTCTTGGGTGGAGCACCTGTGCGCTTCACCATGCACGGGAAATCACAAGTTACAGTTTACTTGGGAAGGGAGCACATGTGTGCTTTCTCGGAGAGCACTGTTGTGCTTCACCGTACGATAGCACAAGTTAGTTTCACTAGAAAGCACGAATTAATACAATTCAAAAGCACATGTTAATTCACTTTGAGAGCATTTTCTGAAAAAGATTTATCAAAATATATATAACATCACTGCTAAACCTCGTCTGGTGGCACACTTGAAGGAGCGCAACAATCGGATATTCTAGGGTATCTCTTCTACTCCGGCGCAGCAGCACCTGATAATCAAAAAAGGACATCGAGCTCTGGAATGCAGCACAGAAGTGCAAGATCTACAACCTGATGCATAGACCCCTAGAACCTAACCAGGCACTTTCTTATCTGATTCATGTTGCGTTTTGTGTGGCAACATGCAGCACTGCCCGAACTCTTGATGGTGGCCCTAGGGCATGTACTTTCTCCTCTTCTTCCAAATATATTTAACATGAGCTTTGATTTTGAAAATCTTGATATGAGGAGCACATCAAGAGAAACTGTTTGTGATTTGAACGCAAGATTCAAGCGACGTCGTTCTGAAAAATCAAATCTACGGAAAACACACAGATAAACTCACTCGTCCATTTTCTCATCCCTCATGGGCAGGGAATGAAATATCTCCAAAACTTCACGTACAAACGTTATTTGTAGTCACCAGGGAAGATGAGAATAATCTTTTGCAAAGGGTATCATTCAATCAGTGATTTCGGGAAACTAATCAGTAGGGTGGTGTCGACGTACCCTGTGGAGCGGTGGACCATTCCTATACTACAGTCTACAGGATGAGAAGAGGATAACGCTGTCAGGCGACGGAGCTCTTGCGCCTGTAGCCCAAGCCGCCGCTGTATGGGTCGACGGCTGACCGACTGGTTCTCCTTGGGTCGGTTCGCACCGCTATATTCGATCGGTCGGTAGGTTTGGTAGCCAGCGAGTCCCTTTCCACGGATGAGATCGCGATAAGCTACCGATCAGCTTGCACTACAGTGTAGAGCATATCATGGAGGTTGGTGGCCTCGTAGTATAATTTTTTTCTTTTCGCCATCATACATTAAATCGGCCCGTCTGGTAGGAGTACTACGACAGAGAGCATTACTATTCAATGCACGCGATGAGCAACCAACCGTATGCATCCATCATCGGTGCGCGCGCGCATGTATTCCGATCGGCTCCATACCTCGCTATATAAAAATGCTCCCGCGCAGTGCGATCCATCGCGCCTGTGCCAGGACTCCGGAGCATATACCGCTAATACATTGTACACGCACGCACGCACGCAAGTACAATGCCTGGCCATGCGCTGCTGAGCAGCATGCTGCTGGTGGTGATGGCGCATCTCTCGCGCGCCGATGGAGCAGTAGGCACGGGTAAGAGCAAGATCTCAGCCGTCTTCATGTTCGGCGACTCGATCGTCGATCCAGGCAACAACAACAACCGGCTGACGGAGGCGAGGGCCAACTTCCCGCCGTACGGGCAGGACTTCCCTGGCGGGAAGGCCACCGGGAGGTTCTCCAATGGCAGGGTTCCTGGGGACATGCTAGGTACGTACGGACATAACTATAACTACGCTCTGTGCCCTGCTACAAGACAATATTTATATAAATCCATTGACCGAGATGAATGTTTTGTTTCGACCATGCCGCAACAATGCAAGGCTGGTTGTTTTTTCCTGAGAAAACTTACGAACTATTCATCACTCATAAACCAGTATCATTGAACAGTTTATACACTGGCCAGAATACAAAATAAACATATTACAAGATATGACTCAAGAAAGGAGCAATAGTGTAGACAGTAACTTAAAAAAAACTAAAAACAGAAAGGTGACGAGCAGAACAAGCTAAGCATCTTATATGCTCTAGCCGTGGATGGCTCTGATCATGTTCAGCACCGTCCTCGCCAGTGTCTAATCATTGATCTTTTCCAACGAAAACCACGGCTGAAAGAAAATAGATGGTGTAAATAAGTAGCTAGCGGGTTGATTCGAAATAACTCTTTCAGCCACAAGTTTATTACGACATGTCCAAAGTGGTCATCAAAGTCGAAGCTTCCTTGTCCCCGATGTTGCCGGCTGATTGTTTGGCTTTGGCCGATAAGGTCCGTTCATTTGGAGGTCTTGACGGGTCCTCCGTGACAAATTTTGAGTCGCTTGCTCGGGGAGAGATGATGACACAATGCAAACAATTTTGACGGTGTCTTTTCCTCGGCGGTGTGTATAGGTCTTATGAACACCATGTCGGTCGGGGTGTGTGTGTTTCGTAACATTTTTTGTCGGTTTTCTGTTGGTTAACCGGACAACTTTATTCTTCTTTTTAAAGAAATTGAGATCCGCATGGTAGAGGTCCAAAAAAAAGTGACCAAGCAAATGCTACAAACACCCTCCAAGCAATTCTACAGTTTTGCCTTTGAAGACCCGTTAGTATCCAAAGCAGGTATGAATGAATTCGGAGGAAGGTTACGTAAATTGCATGTAACAGTTCCGTAGGTGTAGGATTACTAGTCTATCACAGGTTTCTTTTTTGAGAAATTTTTAATCTATTAACAATAATACTAGATGTACAGGCTGATTGATACAATACTTCACAGGGAGAGAATGTGGCCTCATCTAATTGCCCCTCCCCCCCTGATTTTCATGGGTGGGCCCGCCCACCTAATTAAATCTCTGCCAATCACAGCCCATCAGCCCTGTAAACTCCATGTAACTTCCCGTACGTCTAGCATTGCTCATCTATTAATTATTAATCATGGCTATACAACGGATATCAGAAATAATAAAAAATTACATCCAGATTCGTAGACCACCTAGCAAGGACTACACGCACTAAAGTGAGCCGAAGGTGCGCCACAGTCATCGCCCCTCCCTTGCTGGAGCCGGGCACAACTTGTTGTAGTAGACAGTCGAAAAGTCATCGTGCTAAGGCCCCATAGGACCAACGCATCAAAATAGCAACCGTCGCTGATGGAAAGAAGGTTAGATCGGAATGATCCAACCTGAAGACACATGAACAAAGACGAACAAAGACTGGATCTGAGCAAATCCACCAAAGACAACCACCGACCGACTCTCGCGAGATCCGCTAGTGACACGCCGCCACACACCCTCCGACGATGCTAGATGAACCACCGCGGGGCTAGGCGGGGAGGACCTTATTTCATCTACAAGAAGCCGCCGCCGTCTCGTCTTTCTGAGCATGACACAAACCCTAATAAAACTTGAAGAAGCACCTAAAAATAGAGCCCTTCCTTCGGTAAGGGCCGGAATTCACCGCGCACCCATGGCCCTAAAGCCACAAAAGACGTGGCAGATCGGCAACACAGCCGATGAAAGGTAGAAAACATAGCCATCTATCATAGGGTTTTACCATGCCGCATGGAAGGACAGGTGATAAATTAGTGTACATGGATTTGGGCGAGAAGAAGCCCGAGGTTTCTACCTCTTAGCACCATACCGATGATAAATTTAGTGTGCAAGGCCCGTTTTGAAAGCTTACCGCAAAGCTAATTTCACAGGGATTGAGGTGGCGCTTGAAGGTGATGTTTGCTTGCTGCCCCTAAAAGCATCCTTGGTGAGAATGTCCAGCACCGAGGCCAGCACAAAGAGGTCTGAGAACTTCCCATTTTGGGGGAAAGAGGTCTGAACTTGACGTAGAGCAGAGTTTCACCAGCCCGGTTAGCTAACTAGAATTTGGCGTCGTCTCGCATGGCTGTGCACAAGCTTCTCAAGTTGTTAAATCTTTATCGACTGAGAGTTAACTAAGTCTCAGTGGATGCTATATTTATGAGATTTTATGCGGAAATCCGTACATTTTTCTAAAAAGATTTTTTCTCTTTTTATATGTCATTTGACTGAGACTTGGTTAATCTCAATAGACTCAAATCTAGGCACATTCTTTTTTTAATTATTTTTTACAGAAGTTTTTTTTAATCCTAACTGTACACGTACCCTGGTACTTCCCAAGGTCTATGTGGAGTACCAACTAAATCCAGCCGTTAATAATGAAGGGCATTAGAGACCTTCTGCAGTCCACGTGGTGGTTGAGTAACCTAATCCCAATCAACTTGTGGTAACGGCGCCGCCGCAATGACCGCCGCCGCCATCTAGGTTTCTGAAATCGGTCGCCTTTGTTATAAACGAATCTGACGGCGTTGCTGAACACAAATCGGCCGTCCCTGTGGTTTGCTGATCATGAATTCCCATATGACCAAGTATTGATTGGTAATAAAGTAACGTGATTCAGAAATCCTTGTTGAATCGTTCATGGCTGCATGATTTTGTGTTTCTCTTCACTAGCGGAAGAAAGGAGCATACGTTGGTACATGATCGAAGAACTCGCAGACACATTATCGAAGGTGTATACATTGGAGCACGATCGAAGCACTCTAATTGGTGCACCATCAAAGAACTAGCTGCAGCTAACTACGGGAATAGCATCATACTAGTCATAAAATTTTGGATCTGATCTAGCGCTAGCTCTTGTAGATGAATTAAGGTACTCCATGGTATTTAGTTGCAGTACTCCTTGATGCTATGGAGTACTGCCTCTTTAATGACCATTTAAGCGCACCCATTGGATCTCAACAAATGAATGCCTCATATTAAACTAAGGATACTGTAAAAGAACTCCTCTATATGGCTCTATCCTCACATGAGGGCAACTACAATAAAATGATGTAGACGGACTGTAAGACATTAAATATTATATTTTTACTTAGTTAAAAAAGAGAGAAGAGGAAAGAGAAGAGAAGCATGCTACTAGTTAACAACCGGCTGTAGCATGTGCTCCTAGACACTTTATGAGAGAGCGATGTGAGCCATGTATCAACAAAGTAGTATATATTTATATCCAGCTATTGTACTTGCCGGCTATAAGCTTGGCTATATATGACGTAGCACTATTATATAGCCGGCAGCTGACTATATTATTAACCATGCTCTGAACATGAAAAGATGCACGTTCTCCTCATTTGTTCCGACGTTCCCGCTGGCCCCTCCGTCCCTTGGCTCTTTGCGTTGTTGTTACTCTGAATCCATGCGCGCGTTGATGTCTTCTGCAACTCAAATGAATCACGGTCGCTACTCCGCTATGCAATTTTCTTCAGCCCTAGCTTCGTTTTAGCCTTGCTTCTTGGTATCCCCAGCGACAAAATTGAGCATAGCTCAGAAATGGTTAGATCCTTGCGGTTGATCTAATCCACCAGATTTCGAAATCTAAATTTGACATTGGCGCTCGTATTTTTCTGGATTTACTTCAAACTTTCTGGAGCGATATGCTTGTATGTGAGCATCTATGATTATAATGTGTTAAAAAAGTTAAAAACAAATCCTCTTTTTTGCCGGAAATAAGAAACATAGCAGGACTGGTAAATTTCCAACACGCCACGCCCTCACAAAATGCCGTACGTGATGGATTTTTTGTGCACTCAAGTCCTACTCACATGAATGGAAGGTGGAAATTTAAACAAATCGCAGCAGCTAAATCCTAATGCATGTCCAGCATCGCCGATTAGTCCACGGACGGACGTACCATCTTAATTATTTCGTAGATGGACCACCAAATGCAAGATGGACGAAAAAAACCAACTCTTCCTTTGGGCGCCAGTCCTTGCTCATCATCGAGCTAGCTCTCTCCCTACCTTCGTAGAGTACTCTCCCTCCATCCCTCGCCAGATGATCCACGTTGAACATCGACCAAGCAGTTGCATTAATTAAGCTGCAATTGAGGGAGAAAATTAAGTGCATTTCTTGTGGATCCCGAGGTAAAATCTACCATATTCCTGGGCTGCACAAAGTTACTATGGTTTCCTGAAAAATTTGGGAGCCTTCAAAGTGCAAGATTCTTGCGTGGCTCATCACCCAAAACCAGGTTTGGACAGCGGCCGCGCTAGTCATGGCCGCCGCCGCGCCCGGCTCGAGCTCAGCCATGGTCGCGCCCGGCCGCGCTTGCTGCTCCTGCTACTCCTTGCCACCCGCGCCGGCTGCTCCCTGCTACTCCTTGTCGCCCGCGCCCGCTGCTCCCTGCTGCTATTCTTTGCCGGCCGCCGTTGCTGCTGCTCCTTGCCTTGCCGGCCGGCGCCGAGGGGTGCACCGCCGTCGTGCTCTGGGGTGCACCGCCGCGCTCTGGCCAGAGGAGCGCCGCCGCGTGCAATGGAGGGGCGCACCGCCGCCCTGCTGGAGGCCGTGCTCCGGCCAGAGGGGGAGAAGGAGGAGGAGGGTCCGCCGGGGGTTGGATGAGCCAGCCACCGAGCTGCGCGTGCTCTCGCTCGCCGGCAACGACCTCTCCGGCGCGCTCCCCGACGCGTCCTACGCGCGGGCGCTCCAGGAGCTCAACCTCTCCGACAACGCGCTCGCGGGCTGGCTCCCCGCTGCGCTCCTCAGGGCGCCCGGGCTCGCTGTGCTGGGCCTCGCCAACAACTACCTCGCCGGCGAGCTCCCCGCCGTGGGGCACGAAGACGAGGTGTTTGTTGAAATGCCTAAGAGAGATATAGGAGGAGCAAAAAGATAGACACTGACGTGTGGGTTCAACTAGTCAGAAACGCGTTTAAAAGAAGCGAATCGGGCTTTTTTCAGACTTGGTAGTTTTTAGTCAAGGATTAGTGAGAAAATGATAGTTTTCGGCATAAATTTGTAAAGTGGTA
Organism: Triticum dicoccoides; assembly: GCF_002162155.2. Classification (NCBI taxonomy): domain Eukaryota; kingdom Viridiplantae; phylum Streptophyta; class Magnoliopsida; order Poales; family Poaceae; genus Triticum; species Triticum dicoccoides. Next base: position 475,595,060 of record NC_041393.1, on the reverse strand, counting down.
GTTTGTAGTCACAGTTCCATGAATTGTGGTACTTTTCTTTTTGTTAAATACTCTCTCATCTATCAAGACATATCTAAGCGTAAAGCGGTGGCTTCTGTTGCCATGCTTGTAACTTGGGACATATGGAATGAGTATAACACAAGGGTCTTCAACAACAAGCACTCACTCACTTAGATCATTTTCTCGCATACCCTCAAGTAGTCTGTATTGTGGGTAGCCGCATAGACGAAACACTTGGGTTTTATATTGCCAGGAAAGTAGACTTATTTTTCTTTTCCTTTTTCACCTTCAGGTGTACAGCCTGTTTAATTCTCTTCTTAATTAATGTGTCAAATCTTTTGCCACCTTTCAAAAACTATGGTTGCCTCTCTACATTGGTGAATAAACATTCCAGGTTGGAGCCCGACAATTACGAAGGAAAAGAGAAAGGTTGGAAACCTGACTTCTTACATAATTTTGAGGTATACAGAACAATATACCTACTGCAACAGTTTAATCGTCTACCTTGTTAAAGTTTTTATAACGGAGTTTGAGTGGGATCAAGCAATGTGGGATATGTACACTTTACACATGCTAACACGACCGCACCCTAATTGACGAGTGTGTTTTAAATTCGTTGGCTTTACTGCCGTCTCAAAGTAACCCCTGCAAATTTTACCGATTTTCAAAAATGTTAGCATATACATGAGATGAAAAGGTAGCAGACACACTTGTGTACCAGAGTTTTAAATTAAAAATTGCAAAGAAATTAAAACAAAAGCAACTTGATGGAGGAACTCCGAAGTCGGCGGTTCTTATGTCACATCCTAATTAATTCCAACAGTGAGCACCATTTAATGGGCTTGTTGTAGTATGATGCTCCGTCAAAATTTCATCTAACCCATGTCAGTCGACATCTTCGTAGAAATTTCATTAATGCATGGTACATAATCATAGAAGTGTTTATTTCATACTAGGTAAGAGTCAACGCATTACAACGGAAACCCACTCAATGCATGGGTGATATGTTGAGGTGATACTATGGAAAATCAAGTCAACCAGAAATTTCATTCAACATTTCCCTCCTATTGTTACAACATAATATATGTGTAGTGCATGTATTTGTTTAAGTAAAAATATATAGATGATATACTTGAATGCCCATGCATTATTATGGAGGAAAAATAGGACCTAAATGCAACTTGCTCATTTCCCAATTAAACCGAGGCACCTTGTTCAATGATATGAACTCCCTTGCCATGCAAGTACCAACTAAACCTAGTTTAGTGTTACAATAGAAAAACATTAAATTGCACGTAAAATATTCCGTCATTCTTTTTTATTAAGAACCATTTCATTTGATCGATATATCAAAATGATACAACTACACTAAACGAATGCCCGACCTCTGCATAACATGATGCACACATTCAATGTGTTCAACATAACGCAAAGTTCCATTGTATAGCGAAATAAAAGGTAGCCTAAGATGGCGTAAATCATATCCAAAGATTAACTCACCATCTATGATGAGAAGAAAACATGCCTAGTCATATGATCTAACTGGGTAGAAGCCGTCATCAAAAGGTCTCTGTCCTCCGTCCTCTACAAAATAGAAGTAAAGAGTCATCATGTACATGAAATGATTAACCTAGATAGGAAATTAAACACCTTTCTTGTTAAAAACACACACACCAGCCCTAGTAAGACATAGTGCCCAACATAAGATTGCCACCCTCACAATTATGTGCAGAAATTTGTTTGCCAATACCATGCTACTAGTCGTCGAACATATTACACGCACTACATGAGGGACAAAGGTTTGAAGCCACTTGAACTATGACCCACACTGCAGAGCGAACTTACATTCAAAAATAGGTGTCTAATAGTCTCGTCATGTTGGCAAGAAACAATTTTTACTACCTTACCAACTATGGTGCGTCAAACTATGCTAGTTAAGATCACACCTCCATTAAAAATCAGGGAAATATCTTCACTCGAAGAGGTAGTTTGAGTTTCCACTTTTTTATAGGCAGGAATACTTGCAAAAATATATATGTTGATTAGGAAAAATATATTCTTGAACTCCTTACACATGTTTGTATAAAAAATGAACCCACAGTACTTACTCAATATAATAGCTAAGAAACATAATTTCCTCATATATGCATAAAAAGAATAGTCATAGTTACTGGTTAAACCATTAAAGTGTAAAAAACATTTCATCATTGGTTCTACAGTTGTGTCCACCCTGATTTGTTTTAACAAAAAAGTCCTGGAATTAAGCATGGGAAGCAACCTTTTTTCCCTCTTTCATACCATCCAAATATGTTTATTTCGTATTCATTTTGATTTCGAGCAGAAAGCCGCAACAAAGACTTGCCATGTGAGGAAAACACGTGTTTTAACAAAGCCACTTACATAGGTGGCAGATTTGCCAAAATGCAAACAGTAGATAGGTGCACTTGGAGGACTTCAAAAAAATAGTTCTACATTACAAAAAACCAAAACTTTTTTGTACATGCACAAATACATATATAACACGTTCAGGGGAATTTTCATAAAAATATACTTCCATATGTAGCGTAGACAAAAAATTAAATGTGTACATGAATATGGGCCATTTTTATTGTTGTGCTGGTTTTTTTGTAGCTTGAAAATTATAACATTTTTGAACGAAATTTTACAGATCCGTCGCGAAGATGTATAAGTTTTCACAGATTTTTATTTTTATTTTTTTTTGAAACTTGCAAATATAATTCTGAATCATTTGAAATAAAGCCATCCGATGCACCCGTCCACTAAAACTTCGCTATCGGAGATTTGGGAGTACCCGCTCTCTCTCCTTCTCGCTTTATTCTTGTCCTTGTTGTTTTTTTGCCATTTCAGAGGATGCAATACTCAGCTCATTCATGGTAAACAACTTTATTTCTAAAAGAAAATGTGCACACATAATCATCTATTCTTAAATATTTGCAATCGATTGTCTAAATTTTCTTTCCATGCAACAATTCCACATCTCCAAGTCATGATATAGTCATCTTTTGCATTAATTTGTTCATACAAAACATGCCACCTCATTACCTCATGCATGCCATTTTTTAGGGGAACTAAGCCATGTAAAATAATTTTACATTCCTTTTAGTTTTTCTAGAGCTTATTTATGCATTTTTAATAGGATTCCCGTACCATTGTGTGGGGTATCGTCTAAATATGCATGTGTGTGTGACACTAAAAGTTCTAATGAAAAATATGCAGTTTTCTTCTTCATAAATCATAGTCATCCACCCGCAACATAAAATTGTACTCATCAAAAATAATTTATCGTTTGAAGTTTCTGTTGAAACCACACGACCCGTTCCAAAATATATAATGATTTCCTTCCGAATTATTCTTAATGCTTATGATGTCGACTGAAATTAGTTTTCACAATATCCAAAGATGTACCTACCTATGTATGCAAGTTTTATGCCCCTAAAAGGGTTACTTTTTAGAAGAACTATTTATGAATTTAAACTCTCTAATAGACTGGAAATTTATCTATACACAAAGATTACGGTATTAGATCATGTAAAAACATCACTAATTAAATTTTCTTTCTTGATTAAACAGCTTCTAAATTAGGAGTCAAAGAGTTCTTACCACCGTACAATGGAGATGATCTTGAACTAAGTGACCTACTTACTGGTGTCGCATTTGCCTCTGGAGGCAGTGGATATGACCCCTTAACTTCAATACCCGCAGTAAACAATCGTAACACATGCACCTCAAAATATAGTTTTTGTTATATTTATTTTCAATTTAACTTGAAATTAATCTTGTTATCATAATTTGGAAATACTATTCTCTCATGCTTCAGACTGCTACTTCAAGTACTGGGCAACTTGAATTATTTCTTGAATATAAGGAGAAGCTAAAAACTTTAGTCGGAGAGGAGGAAGCGACACGTGTTATCTCTGAAGGCATTTACTTTACTGCCATGGGTGCAAATGACATTGCAAATAATTATTTTTCAATTCCACTGAGGCGCCATCAATATGATCTTCCTTCCTACGTGAATTTTCTTATCTCTTCCGCGGTAAATTTTACTATGGTAAGGGATATTAAATTTTGAGGTTATAGTTGTTCGACATAAACTAAGTTGACTCTCTCTTTCTCCGTAAAAAAATGTTATTGAAGTTTTTAAAGTTATGCATATTTCCACCAGACTCCTATGAACCATTACTTTTATAGTACATGTAAAGTTTCCCTTCAATTCCATCACAAATATTCTATATCTAAATAGATAGCCCTCGCTAACTTGTTTTTGAGCACATGCAGCTATGGCACCTCATCACAATTACCACATCACCCTTATTAGCTTTACTAGTTAATTGCATGCATGCCTCCTCCAGTCCATACTTCCCATCTCCCGCACCACAATGTGATTTTTTTTCTCTAACTCCCTTTCAACTGGTAAGTGAGGGCACATATGGTGAATTTAGATAATTTGTATTTAGGAGTGTCACAGTTGTTTGCTCTACCTGGAAATAAAAAATAGTATGGTACTTAAACATTCCAACTAAATAATATAGTTTATTTGCCAATCAAAGTTTCTAAACATCTACGTCGAAGGATTGAATGCATGTCACACAGTCGTTTACTTCATGTTGCTTAGATATTTTAGTTTCTACAAATATCCAATCCAATATGTAGGGTGTCATCTAGTATACATAATTTATGTGTTTGTGAATTTACTAGATTGTTGACTTTTTGTATAACATTGAATTCTCTAAGCAATTGTTTCAGTATATATAGAAATGTTTTATAATTATTGCCTTATCGGGGTTTCATAAATGATTTACACTCACCTACTAGCATTTTCGATATTCCTAATAGTTTCCATTGATTTACATTCA
>NC_041393.1:475478898-475589839 GCF_002162155.2 Triticum dicoccoides | reverse complement strand
TAAGTCTAACATTCTCTTCTATATTGAAATTAAATGATATTGGTGCAAAGAGGATTGGATTCTTCGGCATTCCGCCAATTGGATGTTGTCCTTCCCTATTAGCTTTAGTAACTAATTGCATGCATGCCTCCTCCAGTCCGTACCCACTTCCCATCTTCCGCACCACAATGTGATTTTTTCTCTAACTCCCTTTCAACTGGAAAGTGAGGGCACATATGATGAACTTAGGTAATTTTTATTTAGGAATGTCATGGTTATTTGGACCTGGAAATAACAAATAGTATGGTACTTCAAGGTACATTCCAAGTAAATAATATGTCTGTTTGCTAATCAATGTTTCTAACACATCTACCCTGACGGATTGAATGCATATCACACGGTCATTTACTTCATGTTGCTTAGAGCTTTTAGTTTCTACAAAAATCCGATGCAACGTGTGGGGTGTCATCTAGTATATATAATTTATGTATTTGTGAATTTACTAGATTTTTGAGTAACATTGAATTCTTTGAGAAATTGTTTCAGCATATATAGGAATGTTTTATAATTATTACCTTATAAGGGTTTCATAAATGATTTACACGTGCCTACTTGCATTTTCATTGTTCCTATATTTTCCATTGATTTAAATTCTACTGGGTCACCTATATTTAAGAGGAAATTAGTCTGACATTCTCTTCTATATAGAAATTAAATGATTTTGGTGCAAAGAGGATTGGATTCTTCGGCATTCCGCCAATTGGATGTTGTCCGTCCCAAAGAAAACATGGATCAAGAGAATGTGACACGCTTCAGAATCAAGCAGCAGAATTATTCAATTCTGGAATAGAAAAGGAAATTGAACGATTAAATGCAGAACGAAATGTTCATGATTCAAGGTTTGCTTATCTTGATATATACTACAACCTTCTTGATCTCATTAAACAACATGATTTTTATGGTGAGTGTACACTATTCCCTCAGTTGTTACTATTTTAGAGTATTGATGTCTTAGAACCATATTAGTAGAAAGACAGCGACACATTAACCTCTTAAATTTTTTAAACTGAAAAACACTACCACAACACTAGATCCTCGACATTCACATTGGCCGGGAAAACAACTTTCACATAGAGTAAGTCGGTAGGTGAAGGGTTCTGCCGACCGACCCATACTGTTAGTGAAAGTAAAGTCGGGAAAGGTCTTTCCCAACCGACATTTCTTTACTGACCGGCAATTTTTCATTGGTGTATCAGGTTTCCCGACCAATATATTTTTGGCGATGGACATTAGTTTCAACCATTTGTCGATCGACAATCCGACAACATAACCTTGACCAACCAACCTTCTATTGTCTAGTTGTGAGATTTTCCTGGATGACTGTGTGACAGCGATTTCTTTGCCAACAAACATTGACCTTCACAGGCAAATATAACATTAAATTTACATCTAGATATTTGGTAATGGCCACACTGACCAAGCAACCATGAAATTTTATGCCAAAATAGTATGGATTCAAAATATCAATATGCATATCCTCCAAAATATTAAACCACAACCGAATGATAATGGGCATACATTAATTCTCACACATATTGTTCATCTGTTTCTCCACATGTTCACCACATACGTCAGGTTTACAAAATGATAGGCAAAATATGCATGCCCAATGAGATAGAATTTCTCCATTACACAAACCATCCAGATGATACCAAAAATGATGGGTAGCTCCTCGTGCTCGCAGATCATAATACACGTCACTTTCAATCTTGTTCCAGTTTATGGATGATGAAGACACTATTGAATATATCTTCCAGTTTCATTTTAGGAGTTATAGTTCCAACAATAAAAAGTGATTTAGGAGCACATATGTTGCACTAGAGCCCTTAATCCCATATAGTACAACGGTACAAAAGAGGGAGGATGGAAGATGAACGAATACACTAGAAAAGATCAAGAATAATGGTCTCTATTGCTATTCACAACACAAAGCAAGTCAAACACCTGGTAAAAGAACAACTATAGTATATGTTTATCAACCAAACCAAACTAATTTAGAATTATAACAAGATCACAACAAAGCACACCGCACATAATCATGTCACATTTTTCTAATAATTACACATAATCATGTCACATTGTCTACAAATCTAGTGCAAGGTGGAGGCGGTGGAGATTCTCCTTTGACAAGCATCATATTGGATCAAATTCATTAGCAAACATACACCACGACAGTAAAGCAAAATGTTAAAATATTAAGTAAGGAGGTTAATTTTATGAGTGCATTTAGTAGCCACTTAGATACTATTTAAGCTCTGGGAACCCCTAGCTTTCTCTTACTTGTTAATAAGATAATCATGGTACCATGCCTTAGTGGGTTTGGTACGCATAGACAAAATTCCGTAGCTAATTGATAGAAATACCTTAGTGCCAGGATAAGTAAGATAATGCGGGCTTGTAGGGCTTCATTTGGGAAACTAGGCGATTTCCCCACATGTTGTGGCAGGAACTTGAGATTAATTTGAAATGTATTATAAATGAAGGAAATGATCTAAATCAAGAGTTGTTGTTTTTAACGTAGAAATATTGCATACTTGCACTATGTGTGAACAAAGAGTATGCATGTGATCTGCATGGGGTCGTAAACTAGTGTTAGTGGATGCTGGCATGGCATACTTGTGAGATGGAAGGACGCATGTTCAGAGAACTAGACTTAATGGGGATCAACTATTATAGTAGATTAATAACTAAACAACATCGCACAACAAATAATACAAGCTAAGTGCTGAAAACAAATAGGTTGGTGATTACTTTGCTAGATGCCCATGCAATGGACTTTGTGACAACATCACTGAAATATCATAAACCATCATATTGATAAGTCTGCATGGCGTCCCTTATGATTGCAACATTGACAAGAACCTCATAAATCCCCAGACCTAGGGACTCCCTGCCCACAATAGTTTCTTCGTTGATCGGGAGAATTCTTTCCTTAGCAACATGAGTTTCAGGACATGTACATGCATATATAAGAACATCCATACCAATTTGACAAATGATTACTTCAAAAACATGAAAAAAAAATATAGGTCAGAATGAGAAGATTACAATGCTTTCATCTAGGTGGGTAGAGGAGCTTTTGCAGGGAGCTTTACAAAAATTGTTCAATGAACATATACCCCTTCGTTAGCATCTTCTTTGGCATATTCTTCTTCCTTGGGTTCAACTCTTGAGTCATGTAAAGCAACAATATATAAATAGCCTCATTCATGGATGATGAACCATTAATTAAATGAACAAAAGTCGCAACACTTCATTACTTGCCAAGAATTAGAACATATACCCCTTTGTTATTTCCTTCATCTAAAGTTTGTCTTAGAACATGTACAATTGGTAGCTTTCGTGGTTTAATAGAATTACAATTTGTAACAAAGTTTTAGTTTTTTACTTGCTTGGTGCCTTCCCAGAAAATAGTTTGATGCTTAGGAGTAGGTCAACATTTCCCTTATATTGACATAACTGTGACTAGGACTACTATCGTCAGTAAATGCACATGCATGAGCAATTTTACTACTAGTGCTAGCTTATTGGCTAAACCCCAACCTTATCTAACAAATTGTACTCTAGATATACAAGTTGCACTCTTTGATGGCAGTGATCGGATAGCAATATTATACTAACATACAAATGCAGAAAAAAGTAATTACAAGGAAGAATACAACTATGAAGTACAATTATATGCTACAAGTAATTATCTGTTTCTAGGGAGCTATTTCTTAGTTTTTTTCTTTTCTTTTTTTGAAAAGGAGTTTCAAACCCCTGGCCTCTACATACAAGTAAATATATGCTACATCCAAGGATCTTTTTTTGAAAAGGAGTTTCAAACCCCTGGCATCTGTCTCTTAGAAAAGAATAATGGTTTGTCCAGAATTTCGTATCTGGGCCACGTGCGCTCTGGCCCAGTGAAACCTGCCCACTTAATTTACTACCCACGTAGTGGGAAAACACTATTTGCCGCACTGTGCGCCATATAGTCATGGCTTCGCATAGGGCACCCAAGACTAGGCCGACCCATTTTATTTTTTTTCTTTACTTATTATTTTCCTTTTTATTTCAACTTTTTTTGTAAATACAAAATATTCAGAATTTCAATTTTGGTTCAATTTCTGAAAACTTTTCAGATATTTGAAACAAATACTTTTTGGAATTATTATTTATGAATTTTATTTTTCTTGCTCCAAAAGTTGTTCAAAATTCGAAAATTATAGTTTTTTTTCTAAATTTGCTTGAGATTTAAAAAAACAATTGCATTTAAAAAATGTTAAAAATTTGAAAAATATTCATGTTTTACTGAAATATTCACAAATTGGAAATATTGTTCGCGTTTGAAAAACCCATTTTCTAAAATTGTTCTGAATGTTGAAAACATGTTCGTGATTTTTTTTAAATCACCAATTGAAAAAATATTAGTGATTTTATAAAAGGTTCATGTTTTCCAAAAAAAGTTTGTAAATTTCAAAAAAATTATGTGTTTAATATTATCTCTCCCGTTGCAATGCACGGGCATATGTGCTAGTAAAATAAAAGTATAAAATTGCAGCACGGTATTTTCGAATTTTACAATATGATTAAAGTAGACCCCGGGGCCATAATTTTCACTAGAAGCTTCTCTCTCGAATACATAGCATACGGTGGCTAGACAAATTACTGTTGGGCAATTGATAGAAAAGCGCATAGCTATGACGTATTCATGGCAATGATCATAGATATAGGCATCATGCGTGACAAGTAGACCAACTCCTACCTGCATCTACTACCATTACTCCACCAATCAACCGCTATCCAGCATGCATCTATGGTATTAATTTTATGACAAACAGAGTAATTAAAGCTTTGAGCAAGATGACATGATGTAGACAAACTAACCCCAATCAATATGAATAAACCCCGTCGTTTTATCCTTAGTGGCAACAATAAAATACGTGCCTTACTACCTCTTCGGTCACTGGGTGAGGACACCGTAAGATTGAACCCACTACAAAGCACCTCTCGTACTGAAGATAAATCTATCTAGTTTGGCAAACCAAATGGATAGATCGGAGAGAAATACAAAGCTATCATAATCATGCATAATAAAGTTCAGAAAAGACTCAATTACTTTCAATGAATAATCTGATCATAAACCCACAATTCATCGGATCCCAACAAACACACCACAAAAGAAGATTGCATCGGATAGAACTCCAAGAAGATCGAGGAGAACATTGTATTGAAGATCAAAGAGAGAGAAGAAGCGATCTTAGATACTATCTATGGACCCATAGTTCTGTGGTGAACTACTCACGCATCATCGGAAGGCAGCAAGGATGATGTAGAAGCACTTTGTGATTGATTCCCCCTCCGAGAGAGTACTGGAAAAGGCCTCCAGATGGGATCACGAAAGAGCATAAGCTTACGGTGGCAAAAAAAGTGTTTCGGGTGGCTCCCTGGGGGTTTCTCAATATTTAGAATTTATAGAAGTGGAATTAGGTCAAACGGAGCCTCGTGGGGCCCAGAAGGTAATAGGGTGCCCCCTGGGCGCCCCATGTTGCCTTGTTATCTCCTCGTTTGTCCTCTGAACTCCTACCGAAGCTTCTAGGGTATCTTATGTCCATAAAAATCATCAAAAAGTTTCATAGCATTTGGATTCCATTTGGTACTGATTTTCTGGAAAACCAAAACAAGCTGAACACAACAACTGGCACTAGGCACTCAATTAATAGTTAGTTCCCAAAATGATATAAAATAGCATAAATGCATATAAAGTATCTAGGGTTGATAGTATAATAGCATGAAATAATCAAAAATTATAGATACATTGGGGATGTATCAGCACCCCAAGCTTAATTCATGCTCGTCCTCGGGTGGTAAATGAAGGGCCATATAATCTTGGTCATATAATCTAATCATGGCAAAAATATTAATCTAATCATGGCATGAATATTAAGATACAATTGATTCAAGGCAATAGTCTATCATTTGATATAAAGACATCAATACTCAGGCATACTAACAAACAATCATGCCCTTCAAAATAAAGAATGGTAAAGAATGTCATCCCTAGAAAATCATATAGCCCATCATGTTTAGTCTACCTAGCATAAAGATATTAATCATGAACTACCCAGATGACAAGCCAAGCAATTGGATCATACTTTTAACGTGCTTCAACATTTTCAACCCCACGCAATAAATGAGCGTGAGCCATGGATATAACACTATAGATGGAATAGAATGCGGTGATAGAGATCAATAAGGAGAAGTCAAAAAAGGGAAGAAAAGTCTCACATCGACGCGGTTAATCAATGGGCTATCGAGATGCCCATCAATCGATATCAATGCGAGGAGTAGGGATTGCCATGCAATAGATGCACTAAGAGCTATAAGCGTATGAAAGCTCAATGGAAACTAAGTGGGTGTGCCCAACTTGCTTGCTCATGAAGACCTCAACATTTGAGGAAGCCCATCATCAGAATATATAAGCCAATTTCTATAACGTTAAATTCCCACTAGTATATGAAGGTGACAACTCGGGAGACTCTCTGTATGAAAAACATGGTGCTACTGTGAAGCACAAGTGTGGAAAAGGATAGTAGCGTTGCCCCTTCTCACTTTCTCTCTCATTTTTTTGTTGGGCTCTTTTTGGCCTCTCTTTTTTTGTCCGGATTCTCATCCCGACTTGTGGGCGAATCATAGTCTCCATCGTCCTTTCCTCACTAGGACTATGCTCTAGTAATTATGATCATCACACTTTTATTTACTTACAACTCGATAAAACTGAGAATATGACTCTATATGAATACCTCTGACAGTGTACCAGGATGTGCAATGATCTAGCATAACATGTATAACAATGAAGAACGGTGGCTGAGCCAAAAAATACCATGTCAGCTATATGTCATGCAAAGCGATATGACAATGAACATGTATGTCATGAAAAATGGAATGGTGGAAGTTGCATGGCAATATATCTCGAAATGGCTATGGAAATGTCATAATAGGTAGGTACGGTGGCTGTTATGAGGAAGATATAAGGAGGCTTATGTGTGATAGAGTGTATCATTTCATGGGATTTGGATGCTCCTATGAAGTTTGCATCAACTCTCGAGGTGAGAAAGGGCAATGCACGGTACGAGGCTAGCAAATTGCGGAAAGGTAAGAGTGTGTATAATCCATGGACTCACATTAGTCATAAAGAGCTCACATACTTATTGTGAAAGTTTATTAGCCCTCAAATAAGAGTACTACTCGCATGCCCCTAGGAGGATAGATTGAGAGGAAATGAACATCGCTCATCCCCGGTCGCCACTCATAAGGTAGCCACTCAATAATAAATCATGCTCCAACTTCGTCGCAAAACTAGAGGCTATATGTGCATGCTTCGGGAATCACAAACTTCAACATAAATGTTTTTACCAAACCATAATCATCCACTAGTACACCCACATATTACCGTCTTAATATCACAAAACTATTGCAGGAAATCAAACATATCATATTCAGTGATCTATATGAAAGTTTTTATTATATCCCCCTTGAATACCTATCCTTTACGGACTAGTCTTATAACCCGTGAAAATTTCCATTACTATTTATTAAACTCTAAAAAAGATTTAAGTGAAGCATGAGACTGCAAGTATTTCTATAAAATATAACAACTGCTGTGCTCTAAAAGATATAAGTGAAGCACTAGAGCAACTGCCTAGCTCAAAAGATATAAGTCAAGCACATAGAGTATTCTAATGAATCGCGTATAAGCGTGTGTCACTCTCAAAAGCTGTGTCCAAAAAACAATGATTGTAGCAACTAAAAAAAACAAAAACTACTATAGCACAAGACGCTCCAAGCAAAACTCATATCCTGTGATGAATAAAAATGTAGCTCCAAGTAACATACTGATAGATTGTAGACGGAACAGAGGATGTCATCCGGGGCATCCCCAAGCTTAGATGCTTGGGTCTTCCTTGAACATTACCTTGGGGTGACTTGGGCGTCCCCAAGCTTAGGGTCTTGCCGCTCCTTATTCCTTCATCCTTCGTGATCTCACCCAAAACTTGAAAACTTCAGCACACAAATCTCAACCGAAACCTCATGAGATCCGTTGGTATAATAAGCAAATCATAAACTTTAGGTACATTTATGAACCCATTCATATTTTAATATTGCATAATACCTACTTTATTATAACTTCTACATGACTTATACCCCACGATCTAATCCATAGCATCATAAAAACAAGTGAACAATGCAATAAAAAATAGAGTTTGTCTAAAATAGAACAGTATGTAATGATCTGAACAAATACCATACTTATGTAACTCTATGTTTTAAAAAAATAAGAAAATGTAGGAAATTGGTATATTAATCATGTGTAAAAAATTCAGATCAAAAGCATGTTCAAGTGATTTTTAGAAATTCCTGGACTGAGAGCAAAAGTTTCTATTTTCTCACAGAATCAAGTCAACTATTATCCAAATCATCCCAAAGGCTTTACTTGGCACAAACACTAATTAAAACATAAAAACACAATCATACCAGTAGCAAAAATTGTGTCAACACACCAAAACATAAAGTAAAAGAAAAAAATTAAGATAACTATTGGGTTGCCTCCCAACACGCGCTATTGTTTTACGCCCCTAGCTAGGTGTAAGGCATTGTTTCAAGTATTGTCATCTTTCATATTAATTCCATAGGTAGCCCTCATAACATATTCATATGGTGGTTTAATTCTCTTTTTAGGGAAGTGTTCCATTTCTTTCTTTAATGGAAATTAGAACCTTATGTTTCCTTCTTTCATATCAATAATAGCACCTATATATGGTTCGTACGAAAGGCCTACCAAGTATTATAGGACAAGACGGGTTGCATTCAATATCAAGCACAATGAAATCCACGGGCACATAATTTCTATTAGCGAGTATGATCACCTCTTTATTCTACCCAATGGTTTCTTAATAGTTCAATTTGCCAAGTGCAAATTAAGGGAACATGCATCCATATCGGTGAGACCTAGCACATCACATAAAGATTTTGGTATAGTAGAGATGCTAGCACCTAGATCACGGAAAGCATTAAATTCATAATCTTTAATTTTTACTTTAATAGTAGGTTCCCATTCATCATGCAATTTCCTAGGTATTGAAACCTCCGGCTCTAGCTTTTCTTCATGAGATTTTATCATAGCTTCTACAATATGTTTAGTGAAAGCTTTATTTTGTCCGTAAGCATTAGGTGAATTTATCATGGATTGCAACAAGGAAATACATTCAACCAAAGAACAATTATCATAATTAAAGTCCTTGTAATCCAAAGTAGTGGGCACATCACTATTTAAAGTCTTGACCTCTCCAAACCCACTTTTATCATTAAGATCATCACCCGATGCCTTCTAGCTAAAGTTGACTCATCTCCAGTCCCTTTTTCATCAAGTTTTATATTACTAAAGAAAGATTCAATAGGTGACACCAATCATTTTAATATCTTCATCATGATTACGATAAAAACCGGGTGGAATAGCTTTTTCTAGGAATTCTTTCTTAGCTCTCAACCTAGTGGTTCTCTATTTACTTTCATTAATGGAGACATAGATAGATTTAATAGACTCATTAATATCATTCTTGGGTGGAAATTTTTTAATTTTAAGAGTTTCCACATCATGAGCAATCATATCCATGTTTCTAAACATATCATCAACTTTATTCAAATTTTCTTCTACCATAGCATTGAAAATCTTTTGAGAACTAATGAATTCTTTAATGTTGTTCTCATGATTAGTAGGTATCCTATTATTTTGTTGTAATAATTTCCATAGCAATTACCATAATCATTAGAGGAATTTCCGGGATACGGTTTAGGACTAAAATTGGCTCTATAAGCATTGTTGTTGAAATTATTTCTAGAGACAAAATTCACATCAATAGCCTCATTATTTTTCTCAATCAAAGTAGATAGTGGCACACCATTAGGATCAACATGAGTATTTTTACTAGAAAGCATTTTCATAAGAGCATCCATTTTAACACCGAACGTAGAGACTTCTTCAACAGAATTTACCTTCTTACCAATTGGAGCTCATTTGGTGTGCCATTGAGAGTAATTTGTCATAATATTATCAATGAGTTCTGTAGATTCTCCTAATGTGATTTCCATAAAAGTACCACCTGCAGCAGAGTCTAGAAGATTTCTAGAAACAAATTTTAGTCCTACATAATTTTTTTGTATAATCATCCATAGGCTTAAACCATGAGTAGGACAATTTCTAATCACTAATTTCATTCTCTCCCAAGATTGTGCAACATGTTCATGCTCAGGTTGCCTAAAATTCTTGGTTTGATTTCTAAGAGAAATAATCTTAGCGGGAAAAGCATACTTACACTTATCCCAAGAATCAATACTATTTCAAGGAAAGGATAAAAACCAAGTTTTAGCACGATCTCTTAGCGAGAAAGGAAATAATTTCAACTTAATATCATTATCCACACTTTTTTATTGTGCATATCACATAATTCAATGAAAGTATTAAGATGGATGCAGCATCCATATTAGGATTTCCAGAAAATTGTTCTTTCATAACAAGATTTAGCAAAATAGCATTAATATCATAAGACTCCATACTAGTAGCTGGAGGAGCGATTGGAGTACTAATAAAATCAATATTATTAGTGTTTGAAAAATCACACAACTTGGTGTTTTCTTGAGACGTAGCGACAAAGCTAGCAAATGAGCGAAGCAACAAAATAAAATATTTTTTGTGTTTTTGTTTTTATGAGAAGTGGGGGAGATGAAAAAGAGAGGCAAATAAAAAGTAGAGCAAGTAGATGATAGTTTGTGTGAAGGTACTTGATAGGTTTTGATGATGTCTCCCCGGCAATGGCGCCATAAATTCTTCCTGCTACTTGTGAGCTCCGTTGGGATTTTCCCCAAAGAGGAGAGGAGATGCAGTATAGTAGAGATAAGTATTTCCCTCAGTGAGAAGCAAGGTTTATCGACCCAATAGGAGAATCATGGAAAGCCTCGTGAACAACACATGCACACACAGAAGCAAATACTCTCACCCAAGGCAGGCAAGAGGGTTGTCAATCCCCTTGAACTTGTCACTTGCAAGGATCAAATCTTGTATATGTAGATAGATAAATTGCAAAATAAAATAAAACTAAATAAATCTCAGCAAGGTATTTTTGGATTTTATAATATGATTAAAGTAGACCCGGGGGCATAGTTTTCAATAGAGGCTTCTCTCTCAAACACATAGCATACGGTCGGTAGACAAATTACTGTTGGGCAATTGATAGAAAAGCGCATAGTTATGACGATCCATGGCAATGGTCATACATATAGGCATCACGTCCGTGACAAGTAGACCGACTCTTTCCTGCATCTACTACATTTACTCCACTAATCGACCGCTATCTATCATGCATCTATGGTATTAAGTTCATGACAAACAGAGTAACGCTTTAATCAAGATGACATGATGTAGACAAAGTAAACCCAATAAATATGAATAAACCCCGTTGTTTTATCCTTAGTAACAACAATACAATACATGCCTCGCTACCCCTTTTGTAATTGGGTGAGGACACCACAAGATTGAACCCACAACAAGGCACCTCTCCCACTAAAGGTACATCAATCTAGTTGGCCAAACCAACCAGATAGGTCGGAGAGAAATACAAAGCTACAACAATCATGCATAATAAAGTTCGGAAAAGACTCAGTTACTTTCAATGAATAATCTGATCATAAACCCATAATTCATCGAATCCCAACAAACAAACCGCATAAGAAGATTACATCGGATAGAACTCCAAGAAGATCAAGGAGAACATTGTATCGAAGATCAAAGAGAGAGAAGAAGCCATCTAGATACTAGCTATGGACCCGTAGGTATGTGGTGAACTACACACGCATCATCGGAAGACAACAAGGATGATGTAGAAGCACTCCGTGATCGATTCCCCCTTCGGCAGAGTATCGGAAAAGGCCTCCAGATGGGATCGCAGAAGAACAGAAGCTTGCGGTGGCAGAAAAAGTGTTTCAGGTGGCTCCGTGGGGGTTTCCCAATATTTGAGAATTTATAGAAGTGGAATTAGATCATACGGAGCCTTGTGGGGCTCACCAGGTAACAGGGCACGCCCTGTTGTCTTGTCGTTTCCTTGTTTGTCCTCTGGACTCCTCCCAAAGCTTCTAGGGTCTCTTATGTCCAGAAAAATCGTCAAAAGTTTTGTAACGTTTGGACTCCATTGGTACTGATTTTTTGGAAAACAAGAACACGCAAAAAATGACAACTGGCACTAGGCACTAGGTTAATAGGTTAGTTCCCAAAAATGATATAAAATAGCATGAAAATGCATATAAAGTATCCAAGATTGATAATATAATAGCATGAAACAATTAAAAATTATAGATACGTTGGAGACGTATCACTCCACCTCTGGACCCCTTTAGCTAGCACATGCTCCAAGTATGATGTCTCCATGAGGGTGAGCAGAGCCAGACGCCACCATCGCCTGATCCGGAAGGCTGAGATCAAGGGTATACCTCGAAGCAAATGAACCTTCCAGCCAAGTCCCCGTGGTGGTCGAACACCTCCACGCCTCTGAGATCCCATTGGTGAAGCTCCAAAATAGTGCCTCGAAGGAGGTAAACGACACCACATGCCACCACCGTCCAGTCTGGCAAGCCAAACCTGAGGTTTCCCTTGGAGCTTGACGAGACCACGACCATGAAGATGCCCTCCAAGGAGGTTAGTGGCGCCCACAAACATCATCTACAGTGATGGATCCATGCAAGGGATCTTTGAGCATCTTAGTTACAAGCAGTGTAGGATAATAATTGAATGCTTCATGCATTTTCCCGAAACTAAACCTCGACAGCCAGCTAATCTATCACACACACTCAGCTAATGCAAGAATAACTAAGTTATGAGTTTTTAATCTCATTTTCTCTATACTTCAACCCATACTCACCCTAGTCTCTTAAGATTGTGAATGGTACAAAAACAACACACATATTTTGACCTCCGCATAGGAGATTGTCGGGACTCGGAGTAGGAAAACTCACTGGAGTGTAGTTGCATGTAAAGTGGATGGTATTTTAAAGATGAATTTCCGGCATGTGGCCTTATACGGAACTGTTGAAGAGGTTGGATGGCGTGGAGGCGGCGATGGATAAGCAAGATGGCACATGAAGAGCTCCGCCAAGGCTGACACAGTCTTTTAGTACAAGTTTAGCCTAGTCTTCCATGAGATCTAACTGATGCTAGGATGACGACAAGGTACCAGATCTTGGTGATAGGGTGGGAAAGGAGAATCTAGGCGGAGGGGAGGGTTCGAGCTCGTGGGGTGGCAGCAGGGTGTGAGGATAATGGTGTGACGTAGAGGTTGGCTGGAGAGAATTGTAAGGGCACCTTGAAAGCTATCAAACGACAAGAGTTGCACATGAGGGCGAGATGTGTCCAATCATATGTCTACGGACATGTACAGATGTGTCTGCGGACATTTGGGGGCATCAATGTGCCCTTTGACATCCATTTTAGATAGCGAATGTTTCCCTTTCTTTACCCGAGGAGTGCCCTGAATTATCAACCCCGCGAGAGGATGTGCACTACGACATAGGCTCTACCAAGTCTTTGCGAGAGAATGAAATTTTAGTTTTGTAAACGGACCTTAATAACCTTAGGGGTGTAAGCACTTAGAATTAAAACAGGTGTGGGTATGAGGACTTGATTTTTACAACCATATATTTCCCCTAGGAACCACCATGATCTTAATTTGTCCTGACACTCATTAAGATGTAAGTACAACAAGATGAAGTTGGGGATGTGTCCAAATTACATCCTGACCGTCCTATGACCTGCATCAAGAGTCAGTTTCCCAACCGTGGGCCCTTACCATCGCACGGGGTTTCCTTGGTTATTAAGAAGCTCTGGTGGTTAAGAATATAATTTGGACAAAAGCATTGGGTATTTAATCACTATAATTCATGTATCCCCAAGGATTGGATTTCCGCTACAGTACTAAATCTTTCTATCACTGGTTTTCAGAATAGCATTCCGCATCCTCCCTGCTCCTAACCTCCTCCTTCATTGATCTCCAAGATCTTGGGTACCAACAGGGTCATAGAACGAGAAAGAGACACGAGACAAGTACATAGTAATTCTAACACATACATGGCATTAATTCAAAGTCATTCCATCGATCCCTCATAAAAATTCATAAGGTTGCATGGCTATGCCTCAACCTATTGCCTTACCGAATTACCCACACATGGTGATCGGATCGCAAGAAGAAATCATTGGAGAAGACATAAAGATGAATGCTTTATTGAGAATATGTCTTATAATGGTTGCCGAATGTGACACATGATTACAATTATGGCTAAATTGGAGGAGAGTTGCTGCAGTTATGGCGATGGTGATGGTGATGGTGGTGGTTATAGAGATGAGATGGAAAATGGCGGCGCCAAGGGTTAGAATATGGCTTCCGGTTCGCGAATGGTCTTCTCGATGCTCCTTTGTTACGATTCTGGTGTTGGCCCCTTTATAATAGTTTGAGGGTAGGACCTTACAAAACCACTAGCGTGTCATATGACTGTTGGTACTAGCGTGTACCAGATGTCGTCTTGCACTTCGACTTGATCATTGCGCCTCCAATTGCCTTCCTTCTTTCTCCATGTTCTTATTTACTTCTAAAATATGATTTACCTCCATATTTGGCCTCTTTCCCCATGAAAACAAATTAAAGAAAGTATTTACGTTCTCTCACATTCATTAGTCATTAGTAGCGATATCAGAGTGATTTTGTTAGATTTTCTATGATTATCCGGTTTAAACAAGGCTGTGATGAGCACAAAAATATCATTGATCGGGCATCCATTTGTTGATTGTCATTGGAGATGCCCTAAGCTTCATGGTGGCAAAATAGTGTGGCGTGAGTGGTGGCTTCATGGTGGAGAATTAGGGATTTTGATGTATTATTGTTGTGGGGAAAGATTAGCAAGCTTCACTGACTGGGCCAAAATTTGGCGTTTAAGTCTCTTACTCTACGTGCATTAGCCCATTTAACCACAAGCGGCTGGTAGGTGTTATTTTCTAACCAAAGTTTCAATTGGTATATAAGCATTCCTGATTGGCCGCTCGATAGCAAATATGTATGCATTCCCGATCGACATTTTGTCAATGTACATAGGTTTTCCTGACCAACTATCGTGAATTTTCTCGTCCAATGGTTGGTCAGTGATATAAACACTTTTCCTAGCACAGGTCAGTAGGGGATACATTACGGTGGTGTGGTTGAACTTCATATGAACTAAAGTAACAGAATTTGCATAGTGGACCATATGATGTATTAAAGAAATCACAATAGTTCATATCTTTGTGCTTAGGAATATGTGATATGGATGTGTTATCATCATAACATTTTAATACTAAATATTTTGAAACTTTCCATTTTGTAGGTTTCAAGGAGGTAACTGAGGGGTGTTGTGGCAGCAATGTGCTAAATGCGGCAATATTCATTCAATACCACCCTGCATGTCCAAACGCTTATGACTATATTTTTTGGGATAGCTTTCATTGTACTGAAAAGGCCTACAACATTGTGATTGATGAGATCTTCCAGCAAAACCTACACTACCTAATGTGAAGACACTCTCATCCTCTCTACCTAAGTTTGAACAAATATAGCAAGTAAAACTTTTCTCCTTCCACAATGTGTGAATGTTGGCACTATGACATATATGAAAGATGCCCCTTTCAATTCTATCTTTGTATCTCCATATAATTTACCCCAAAACGTATTTGTGCAATAAAAATTCCACCAAATTGATCACATTTATATGCATTAATGTGGGTGTCTATGTGCATATTATAGCAATTAAGTTCATACTCGGGATTTGATCAACAAGAGGAGTCAGAGTTGCGAGCGGGAAGCCTTTCTAGTTGTTGTAGAGGAAAATTAAACAAAATGGTAGTGACATCTTCCCATTGTGTTTCCATGTTGTTAGAGTGTCTTAGAAACCCTAACTATAATCTTTTTTCTTGATAAAGTGCACTTCTAATAACTCAAGATGTATCATGAAGCAGATACAAGCATGATGAACAACACCTTTCCGCTACATAACAAAGATGAACACAGCCAACACGAAGAGTATGACAAAGTAAGAATGACATATTGGCAATAATAAAGTCATATGAGATTGAAACTATGCCTATGTCGAAAGAGTTGGTGGACCAATCTGGAGATTATGCCGCCACCCATGTTGGGTAAAAACCTCCATGGCCACCCGCTCCAACCGCATACACACTGCCTTTAGCAGTGGTTAGTACTCTATTTGATGTAGCATAGACCACATATGCATACGAAGAGATTTTTCCATCAAGTAGAATATCATTTCTACATATCCAAAGCGACCATAGTAAGGTAGACGCTCCCATCCTTATTACCGTACTAATTTTTTTTGGTATTCTGTCAATCCAATGAGCATCTATATAGGCAACACTTGTGGAGGGATGCAAAGTGGATGCTATTTGGATGACTAACCACGTAGAACGCACAAACTTGCATGAGAAGAAGAGGTGTTTGATTGTATCGTCGTGACTATAAAAGCAAAAATTTTTGCTTTCTTGCCAGTTGTGGCGAGCGAGGTTGTCTTTAGTTAGCAAAATTCCCCTTCGAAGATACCACATGAAAATCTTAAGTTTAGTGGTATCTTCGATTTCCATATTTATTTTTTATTGTCTGATGGAATCTTTGAGTTGAGATTTCACGGTACATAGACTGGACTACAAAGGGCCCATTAGTAGTAAGATCCAGCTAAACACTTTTCGTCCATGTGTTAGGTAAATCAAATCCAATTGGGGTAGAAGATTTTGCCATGACACAAGAAGGGGGCGATCAAATCCCACCTAAAGGATATATCATGTGGGGAGGAGCTAAGCCCTGTGCAAGAGTATCATTCTTATCATGTACCATGTGGTAAAAGGTCGGGTACTATTTAGGGAGAGTGTTATTTCCAAGCCACTTGTCCTCCTAGGAACGTATCTCAGAGCCATCCTTTACCCCAAAAGATCCAAAGAGGAAATGATGTTTCTTTGCCACCATCAAACTAGCCCGAAAATGCGAGTCTTGTAGGCTTCCAATGTGTGCATGACACAACATTTTAGCCTAGATACTTATTGTGTAGCAAGGTTTGCCAAACGCCGTCATCGGTAAGTAGCTTGACCAACCATTTACTAAGTAAGGCATCATTCTTGACCTCGAGGCCCTGAATGTCTAAACCTCCTTGGTCTTTAGGTCGATAAACCACACTCCCTTTGGTTAGCCTATACCTTTTCTTTTCACTGTCTCCTTGCCAGAATAATCTAGATCAAAAATAATATAGCCTTTGCATGACCCCTTTTGGAAGTTGGAAAAATGAGAGCATATAGAGAACCATGTTTGTGGGAACATAATTGATCAAAACCATCCATCCTCCAATGGAGAGAAACTTGACTTTCCAACTACTTAATATTTCTCTAAGCGCTCTTCGACCTGTTTCCACTCAACATTAGTGAGACGCTGATAATGAATCAGAATTCCTAGATATTTAACCGGGGAATTGTCCTTGTGGACAACCAAATAGTTTGGTGTATTGTGCAGTTACTTCTTTGGTTTCCCCGAAATAGAATAATTCACTTTTATGGGAGTTAATTTTAAGGCTTGACATTTGCTAAAAATCTATAAGTAAGAGTTTCAAATATCTAACCTTATCCACGTCATGTTCCATAAAAGAATCGTATGATCAGCGTGTTAGAAGATAGAGAATTGATGTCTACTACACAACCTTCTTCTTGTAGATGTTGTTGGGCCTGCAAGTGCACAGGTTTGTAGGACAGTAGCAAATTTCCCTCAAGTGAATGACCTAAGGTTTATCAATCCGTGGGAGGCGTAGGATGAAGATGGTCTCTCTCAAACAACCCTGCAACCAAATAACAGAAAGTCTCTTCTGTCCCCAACACACCCAATACAATGGTAAATTGTATAGGTGCACTAGTTCGGCGAAGAGATGGTGATACAAGTGCAATATAGATAGTAGATATAGGTTTTTCTAATCTGAAAATATAAAAACAGCAAGGTAACTAATGTTAAAAGTGAGTGTATACGGTACTGCAATGATAGGAAACAAGGCCTAGGGTTCATACTTTCACTAGTCCAAGTTCTCTCAAAAATAATAACATAGATAGATCATATAACAATCCCTCAACATGCAACAAAGAGTCACTCCAAAGCCACTAATAGCGGAGAACAAACGAAGAGATTATGGTAGGGTACGAAACCACCTCAAAGTTATTCTTTCAGATCGATCTATTAAAGAGTTCGTACTAGAATAACACCTTAAGACACAAATCAACCAAAACCCTAATGTCACCTAGATACTCCATTGTCACCTCAAGTATCCGTGGGCATGATTATATGATATGCATCACACAATCTCAGATTCATCCAACCAACACAAAGTACTTCCAAGAGTGTCCCAAAGTTTCTACCGGAGAGTCAAGAAAACGTGTGCCAACCCCTATGCATAGGTTCATGAGCGGAACCCGCAAGTTGGTCACCAAAACATACATCAAGTGGCACATGATATCCCATTGTCACCACAGATAAACACAGCAAGACATACATCAAGTGTTCTCAAATAAAAGACTCAATCCGATAAGATAACTTCAAGGGGGGAACTCAATTCATCACCAGAGAGTAGAGGGGGAGAAACATCATAAGATCCAACTATAATAGCAAAGCTCGCGATACATAAAGATCGTGCCATAGAGGGAACACGAGAGAGAACACGAGAGAGAGAGAGAGAGAGAGAGAGAGAGAGATCAAACACATAGCTACTGGTACATAACCTCAACCCCGAGGGTGAACTACTCCCTCCTCGTCATGGATAGCGCCGGGATGATGAAGATGGCCACCGGTGATGGGTTCCCCCTCCGGCAGGGTGCCGGAACGGACTCCTGAGAGGTTTTTCGTGTCTACAGAGGCTTGCGGCAGCGGAACTCCCGATATATCTTGATATTCGATGTTTTTAGGGTACGTAGGCTTATATAGGCGAAAGAAGTTGGTCGGGAGGTGCTCGAGGGGCCCACGAGACAGGGGGCGCGCCCCACAGTGGGGGAGGAGCCTCCTATCTCGTGGCTGCCTCGAGGATCTTCTGACATGAACTCCAAGTCTCCAGGATCATATTCTTCCAAAAAATCACGCTGCCAAAGGTTTCATTCCGTTTGGACTCCGTTTGATATTCCTTTTCCTCGAAATACTGAAACAGGCAATAAAACAACAATATGGGTTGGGCCTCCGGTTAATAGGTTAGTCCCAAAAGTAATATAAAAGTGTATAATAAAGCCTGTAATCATTCAAAACAGATAATAAAGAAGCATGAATGCTTCATAAATTATAGATACGTTAGAGACGTATCATCATCCCCAAGCTTAATTCCTACTCGTCCTCGAGTAGGTAAATGATAAAAGAAAGAATTTATGAAGTGTGAATGCTAGAAGGTGCACAAGTTTGATCATTGATAATTTCAATCACCTTTTCTAGCATGATAATAAGTGTCATAACAGTAGTTCATCTCATAAAACTTCTCACGATAAAGTAACAAGCAATTCACATGTCAAAGCATAGACCATAAACTTTCTTGAAAACTAGCAAACTTCATTCTCAATCATCAAACAATTGCAATTCATCTTATTTTCAGGAATATCAAACTCCACATACTCAACTATGATATAGTCTTCTACAATTGCTAACACTCACGCAATACTAATGGTTATGGAGTTTCAATCAGACACTGAGAAAGATAGGGGCTTATAGTGTTGCCTCCCAACGTATTCACCTTTGGGTGATGTCAACAATAATAGTTCATGCTAACTTACATCCAATTGGATATATATATCAGGATCACCCCAACACAAAGTGCTTGCCAAAGGATAAAATGAAAAAGGGAAAGGTGAAGATCACCTCGACTCTTGCATAAAGTTAAAGACATAAAGTAAAAGATAGGCCCTTCATAGAGGGAAGCAGAGGTTGTCATGCACTTTTAGGGTTGGATACACAAAATCTTAATGCGAAAGAACGTCACTTTATATATCCCCTTGTATATGGACCTTTATTATGATGTCCGTCGCTTTTATTGCTTCCATAACAAGATCGTACAAAGCTTATTTTCTCCGCACTAATAAGTCATGCATATTTAGAGAGCAATTTTTATTGCTTGCACCGATGACAACTTACTTGAAGGATCTTACTCAATCCATAGGTAGGTATGGTGGACTCTCATGGCAAAACTGGGTTTAAGGATGTTTGGAAGCACAAGTAGTATCTCTACTTGGTGCAAGGAATTTTGGCTAGCATGAGGGGGAAAGGCAAGCTCAACATGTTTGAATGATCCATGACAATATACTTTAACTGAGATGTCAGAAAATATAAACCATTACATTGTCTTCCTTGTCCAACATCAACTCTTTAGCATGTCATACTTAATGAGTGCTCCCAATTGTAAAAGATGTCTAGGATAGTGTATTTATATATGAAATCTCTCTTCCTTCAATATTATTACATGAATTGTTCAAATGACCAATACAACGTTTGCTAACCTTCAATAAATTTACAACCTCTACTTCTTAGATGTGAAGTCATTACTCCCCATGGGATAAGCAAATGAAGCATATATAATTTTAGATTTATGACACTAAACTTATTCAACCAGTTACTCATAGTATATAAGTGAAGCACACGAGTAAATGCAAACTACTCCAAAAAGATATAAGCAAAGATCAATGAGTAGCTAAATAATTATGTGAAGAAGCAAAAACTTAGGCTCAACTGATACTAACCAATACTTGTTGAAGAAGAAAGGTGGGATGCCTACCGGGGCATCCCCAAGCTTAGATGCTTGACACTTCTTGAAATATTATCTTGGGGTGCCTTGGGCATCCCCAAGCTTGAACTTTTGTGTCTCCCTAATTCCTCTCATATCATGGTTTCTCTTTTTATCAAAAGCTTCATCCACACCAAACTCAACAAGAACTCGTGAGATAGGTTAGTTTAAACCAATGCAAAACCTTATCATATTCTACTGTAACAAATCACTACAATTATTATTCAACATTTCATACTAAATGCCTCTGCATATTTAATACTCCTATCCTCAAATAGAATCATTAAACAAGCAAACATATGCAAACAACGCAACCATAAAAGTAATCTGTCAAAACAGTATAGTCTATAAAGAATGCAAGAGTATCAATACTTACCTAACTCCAAAAATTATGAAATAAAATTCCCACTGTAGTAAATTTATCAGAGCCCATCATGCAAAAAGTTTCAACATTATATCATGCTCTGACTTTTCTAGGGAATTTTTGCAACAGCGGTAAACTTTCTGTTTTCAAACAGCAACATGTATACTAGCAAAATAAGCATGGCAAGGGCTATCCTTGACTTTTTTATTGAAACTAAAGATGCAAAACATTATTCTAAATAATAGCAAGCAAATACTAACAAAAGAAAAATGACGCTCCAAGCAAAACACATATCATGTGGCGAATAAAACTATAGCTCCAAGTAAAGTTACTGATGAACGAAGACGAAAGAGGGGATGCCTTCCAGGGCATCCCCAAGCTTAGGCTCTTGCCACTCCTTATTCCATAGTCCATCGAATCTTTACCCAAAACTTGAAAACTCCACAACACAAAACTCAATAGAAAACTCGTAAGCTCCGTTAGTATAAGAAATAAAACCACCACTTAGGTACTGTAATGAACTCATTCTAAATTCATATTGGTGCAATATCTACTGGATTACAACTTATCTATGGTTCATACCCTCCGGTACTACTCATAGATTCATCAAAATAAGCAAACAACACATAGAACACAGAATCTGTCAAAAACAGAACAGTCTGTAGTAATCTGTATCAAACGTATACTTCTAAAACTCCAAATATCCTACCAAATTAGCAAGTCCTAAGGAATTTGTGTACCAATCTAGAGCAAAAAGAATCAGATCAAGATCACATTTCTGTGAATTAACAAAACTAATTTACTGGGTGAAAAAGTTTCTGATTTTCAGCAGGATCAACACAACTATCACCGTAAGCTATCCTAAAGGTCTTACTTGGCACTTTATTGAAACAAAATCTATAAAACATTATTACTACAGTAGCATAATCATGTGGACACACAAAAATAGTAAGGGTAAATATTGGGTTGTCTCCCAACAAGCGCTTTTCTTTAATGCCTTTCTAACTAGGCATGCTGATGACAATGATGCTCACACAAAAGATAAGAATTGAAACGTAACGGGAGCATCATGAAGCATATGACTAGCACATTTAAGTCTAACCCACTTTCTATGCATAGGTATTTTGTGAGCAAACAACCTATGGGAACAATTATCAACTAGCATAGGAAGGTAACACAAGCATAGCTTCAAGAATTTAAGCACATAGGGAGGAAACTTGATATTATTGCAATTCCTACAAGCATATGTTCCTCCCTCATAATAATTTTCAGTAGCATCATGAATGAATTCAAAAATATAACCAGCACCTAAAGCATTCTTTTCATGATCTACTAGCATACAAAATTTACTACTCTCCACATAAGCAAAATTCTTCTCATTCGGAATAGTGGGAGTATCATAAGAGACTTGAACACTAAAAATTGTTTCCACATTAAAAGAGTAATGTTCAGAAAAAGGATAATCATAATCATGACAAGTTTTATAAATATAATCATCACTACTTTTTATAGCATAAGTTTCATCACAATAATCATCATAAGTAGCAACTTTGTTCTCATCATAATCGATTGAAACCTCTCCCAAGATAGTGGAATCACTAAATAAAGTTGACACTCTTCCAAATCCACTTTCATATTCATCACAATAAAATTCACCATCCTCCAAAATAGTGGGATCACTAATTCCTAAAGTTGACACTCTTCCGAACCCACTTTCATCAATATAATCATCATAGGTAGGAGGCATGCTATCATCATAACAACTTTGCATATCAAAACTTGGGATGCTAAAAATATCATCTTCATTAAACATAGCATCCCCAAGCTTGGGACAAACATTAATTTTAGCAAATATATTCTCAAATATTTCATCCTCATCAAACATAGCTTCCCTAATCTTGGGCCTTTTCATATCATAAGCATAATCACTCTCATCATTAATAGTATGGATAGCACCAATAGTATAGCAATTATCATCATCGCAATGAGTTGTAGGAGCAACATCATTTGGAAGGGATACCTTTTTTACCTTTGTTGCCCCTTCTTTTCCTTTTCTTCTTCACATTATGTGTGGGTTCAACCTTCCTTTTTGAGCTCCTTATTGACGAGATTGGTTGAATAGAAAGCTCCTCCTCGTTACCTGATTCATCATAAGAAATAATAGGAGGATATTCGGAAATCTCTTCCCTTTCATTAGTGTTCTCTTCTTCCTCTATTTGCTTTCTTTTCTTTATGGAATTGGCAATATAAGGATTTTCAATCCAATTCTCCGCACAATACAAATAAATCTTCTCTAGATCAATATCAAGGAATTTCTTTTGGGCAAATTCTGGAAGGTCCTTAAGTAAACGTTTCAATTCTTCATAACCCAAAAGCAAACTAAGTTCATTGTAATGAGCAAGGGAGATCAAATCATCACAATTTTTGGACACGATTCGATCATGAAACAATTTGCATAGGAGATGTAAATGACCACGTTCATTGCAAAGTTCACAAGTACGGCAAAGGAAACTCAAATTTTCAGCACTCACATTTAGCCTTTCTTGCAACCATTTAGTTTATAAATGCTTATGCCTCTTGCAATAAATATCTTCTCTATTTGGTGTGTTCATGCAAACATGCACTCCACAAAAGTTGACATGCTTATAAGAGATATTTTCATCATGACTAGAGCAATCATCATTAGTACTAAGGATATTCAAGGAGTTTATACTAACAACATTGTAATCATGTTCATCATTCAAAGATTCAGTACCAAGCATTTTAATGCACTCTTCTTCTAGCACTTGAGCACAATTTTCCTTTCCATCATACTCACGAAAGATATTAAAAAGACGAAGCGTATGAGACAAACTTAACTCCATTTTTTTGTAGTTTTCTTTTATAAACTAAACTAGTGATAAAACAAGAAAGAAAAAGATTCGATTGCAAGATCTAAAGATATACCTTCAAGCACTCACCTCCCCGGCAACAGCGCCAGAAAAGAGCTTGATGTCTACTACACAACCTTCTTCTTGTAGACGTTGTTGGGCCTGCAAGTGCACAGGTTTGTAGGATAGTAGCAAATTTCCCTCAAGTGGATGACCTAAGGTTTATCAATCCGTGGGAGGCGTAGGATGAAGATGGTCTCTCTCAAACAACCCTGCAACCAAATAACAGAAAGTCTCTTCTGTCCCCAACACACCCAATACAATGGTAAATTGTATAGGTGCACTAGTTCGGCGAAGAGATGGTGATACAAGTGCAATATAGATAGTAGATATAGGTTTTTCTAATCTGAAAATATAAAAACAGCAAGGTAACTAATGATAAAAGTGAGCGTAAATGGTATTGCAATGATAGAAAACAAGGCCTAGGGTTCATACTTTCACTAGTGCAAGTTCTCTCAACAATAATAACATAGATAGATCATATAACAATCCCTCAACATGCAACAAAGAGTCACTCCAAAGCCACTAATAGCGGAGAACAAACGAAGATATTATGGTAGGGTACGAAACCACCTCAAAGTTATTCTTTCGGATCGATCTATTAAAGAGTTCGTACTAGAATAACACCTTAAGACACAAATCAACCAAAACCCTAATGTCACCTAGATACTCCATTGTCACCTCAAGTATCCGTGGGCATGATTATATGATATGCATCACACAATCTCAGATTCATCCAACCAACACAAAGTACTTCAAAGAGTGCCCCAAAGTTTCTACCGGAGAGTCAAGAAAACGTGTGCCAACCCCTATGCATAGGTTCATGAGCGGAACCCGCAAGTTGGTCACCAAAACATACATCAAGTGGCACGTGATATCCCATTGTCACCACAGATAAACACGACAAGACATACATCAAGTGTTCTCAAATAAAAGACTCAACCCGATAAGATAACTTCAAGAGGGAAACTCAATTCATCAAAGAGAGTAGAGGGGGAGAAACATCATAAGATCCAACTATAATAGCAAAGCTCGCGATACATAAAGATCGTGCCATAGAGGGAACACGAGAGAGAACACGAGAGAGAGAGAGAGAGAGAGAGAGAGAGAGAGAGAGAGATCAAACACATAGCTACTGGTACATACCCTCAGCCCCGAGGGTGAACTACTCCCTCCTCGTCATGGATAGAGCTGGGATGATGAAGATGGCCACCGATGATGGGTTCCCCCTCCGTCAGGGTGTCGGAACAGACTCCCGAGAGGTTTTTGGTGGCTACAGAGGCTTGCAGCGGCGGAACTCCCGATCTATCTTGATATTCGGTGTTTTTAGGGTACGTAGGCTTATATAGGCGAAAGAAGTCGGTCGGGAGGTGCTCGAGGGGCCCATGAGACAGGGTGGCGCACCCTACAGGGGGGCCCTCCTATCTTGTGGCTGCCTCGAGTATCTTCTAACGTGAACTCCAAGTCTCCAGGATCATATTCTTCCAAAAAAATCACGCTGCCGAAGGTTTCATTCCGTTTGGACTCCGTTTGATATTCCTTTTCCTCGAAATACTAAAACAGGCAATAAGACAACAATATGAGCTGGGCCTCCAGTTAATAGGTTAGTCCCAAAAGTAATATAAAAGTGTATAATAAAGCCCGTAATCATTCAAAATAGATAATAAAGTAGCATGAATGCTTCATAAATTATAGATACGTTGGAGACGTATCAAGAACCCCCATCCACAAGATGTGGCACTACTCCTACAATGTGACCATCCTATTTGGGGTATTCAATCATAATATCCAATATGCCAGTGACAATGTTAAATAACATTGGAGATAGAGGGTCACTCTGACATAGTACATTTTTGTCTGGAAGTAATGATCTACATCATCATTGACTTTGACAGCCACACTACCTCTAGTAAAAAAATTGGATCCGGTCTTGCCATTTATCGAAGAAACCTTTCAATCTCAAGGTTAGTTTGAGAAACGACCATTTGATTTTATCGTAAGCCTTTTCAAAGTAAATTTTGAGCTCTATCCCACTCATGTTTTTAAGGTGCATCTCATGAACGGTCTCGTGAAGGATACCAATTCCATTGAGTATGTTTCCTCCTTGCATGAAAGTTGTTTGGGATGGCCGGACAACATGGTTAGAAACCGCATTGAGCCTATTGCTAGCAGCTTTGGTAAAGTTTTTGAAGCTGGCATTAAGGAGACATATCATTTTGTATTGTTGCATCTACTCAACCTCCTTAATGTTTGGCAACAAAACAACTTCCCAAAATTAAGCCTAGATACGTCGAGTTGGCCAGCGTGAAGAAAATTGAGTGACTCCATTAGGAAAGTCTTGATGACATCCCAGAAGTTCTAATAGAACTCTACGGAGAATCCATTAGGGCATGGAGCTTTGTTATGTTCCTTCTGGAAGAAAGTGGCTCTCACCTCATATTTAGATAAAGGTGTCGTAAGGATAATATTCTCTTCAGTTGTGACCTATGGAATATCATCCATTTGGGCCTCATTGAGGGTGTAGTTCCCTTCGTCTTGAGCCCTAGACAGAGACTTGTAGTACATGTTGATATAGTTCTTGATATCTGCCTAACCCTCAATCTATCACTCATCTTGTTGTAGGCGAAAATACACTTCTGCTTGTGCCGCTCATTGTCCATTGTGTGGAAATATCATGTATTTCTATATCCCTCCAAAATGAATTGGGATTTGGATCTTTGGTACCATTCAATTTTCTCTTCTAGCAATACAGGTGCACTCTGCTTGTTGGGTTGAGTTTTCATATCAATCTCCTACTGAGACCGAGTGTGAGTCTCTGCAATCTTACTAAGGTCATCGATAATAGTGGGAAGGTGTTGCTTTACTTTTCTATGCATACCACTAGTGTGTTTTGCCCAACAGATCGGAATTTCTTTGTGGCATATAACTTAACTTCCATCTCTGAATCGATATATGACTAGTGGCGGGCCTCTACCATGCATTCTTAATATGTCTACAAAGTCATCCCGCTATGACCATCCCAATTCTAATATGAATAGGCGGCGGTGTGGTAGTAGGGCTAGGAGAGTTAGAATCAAGAATGACGGGCTCATAGTCTGAAAGGATCTTGATATGCTCAAGGGAACACATGATTACCCAATGAAATTTTAATTCCCATTCGGTATCCATAAGTACAAGATCGAGTTTCTCTTATGTCTGGCACCGATGATTATTAGCCCAATTGCACTGTCTGTTGACATACTTGCTTCTGTAGATTCAAGCTATCAATCACAACATTGAATAAGAGAGTCTAGTGAGTATCAAAGGGATCATTATCTTTCTCTTCCTAGTACCTCGGGATATTAAAGTCCCCCGACCCATAAGCGGGATGTGGGTTATCCCTTGCAAGCTTCACCAACTCCCAAAGGAAGGCCGATTTATTCCCATCTTGGGCATACCCATATGCTGCAACTAGGCTCCATGTAAAATGATTAGCTCTATTTTGAAGGTGAAACTTGATATGTAATTCACCAACTGAAAAAGCTAAGAATTCCATGGTTGTGGTATGTATCCCAAGTAAGATGCCTCTTGGCCATCCATGTGGTGGTAGACAATCCCATTTGAAGCCTAACCAACCTGACAGGTAATCATGGACGTCCACAGGGAAGTCATGTTTACCAGCCTAAAAATTGACACAAAATCCAACCCAAGTTTCCGCACACATGAGAGTTATTATTTGGAATAATAGAGGGTTTTCATATATTTGTGCTTTAATTAATGTTTGCATGCATATCTAGATGTCTAAATTGTACCACATTCTTATGGAGTCACCAAGATTTGCTATATTCAATTTATTTATAAAAAATAAATGAATATGCCAATCCTTGAAGTGGCAGGGGGCATGGGTGGTAGGGAGGCACGTGATACTTGGGCCGCATGTGAGTCATGGGTTGCATGTGAGGCATGTTTGGAAATGGAAATAATGGTGGAATCGAAGAGAATGCAAGCACTAGTGGTCGCAATGGGGGCAATGACATTTGAGAGCTCTATGCATTCATGTTCTCTGTACTTTTGTTGTGTTTTTCATGCACAATGCTTGTGGTTTTAGGCTTAAATTCAAATTGGAATATGAAATATTATGGATTTGAACTTGGATTTGAAATGTTGTTGACTACGTGTGGTGTGATGTTGCAAAGTATCATTACCATGTCATAGTTTGTTTGGATGTTTACACAATTGTGGAGTAGAGAACAACAATACCAAATTATAGATATCCATTTTAGGTATTACTCCTATATAAACATTGCTAGAGTACCCGCCTCCTGGGGAGCTTCGGCGTGCGAGAGTGTCCTTTGTGACATGCATCTCGTCTGTCTCGCGTCAATGGCTCTCTATTGTGCTCTTCATCGTCCAATCTCTGCAGCTGCCCCGCACCTGGTCGATTTTCCTCGGGGATCCATGATGGGTGGGCCATGGGCGTGTGCGAGGCCACTTCTCTATGGGGGTTTTGTCGTGCCCGTGTGCGTTGGGTCACACGCTGCTCAGCTAGCGCTGGGTGAGGTCGGGACGGCCTGTCAGCGTCCTTAGCCCCCTATTGGCTGCTTCATATGCGTTCATACAATATGCCCTGTGCGCTAGGCTTTGGGTGTGAGTGATATCTCCTTTTTATTGATCCAGTATTGGAACAAGAAAGGGTATCCCGCACCTATTTCCTGAGAGGTGACCTTGGGTATCGAACCCACGAGAGAAAGACTCCCTTGAAGCCATGGTCTCTAGTAAGATTTTGTCGAATGTCAAATGTCAAATCCAGCTTTTGACAGGATCAGCAAGCAAATACTGATTCAAACACTTACAATAAAAATAAGGTACGGGGATGAGGTCTTAATGCTTACAACCATGTATTGGTGATAGGATCAAAAATGATATTAGTTTATGCTCGGAAAGTCACCCATCAAGAGGTGCTTGCTTCGTTTGGAATGGGGGATGTGTCCAAATTACATCTTGACCGACATCAGTCCTACATCAAGAATCATTTGTCCTACCGAAGGCCCTATCCATCTTGTGGGGTTGCCTTGATAATTAAGATAATAATATTAGACAAAATCTTTGGGCGTTCAATGACTAGACCTAAATCCCCAAGGATAGGATCCATGTTACCCTACTAAACCTTATTGTCACCGGTGTTCGGTATAACACTTCACGGTCCCCTTGCTCCTAACCTCACCAGTGCTCAATCTCCATGATCCTGGGTACCTGCATGGATGAAGATCATGGACAAGGCAAGAGATACTTCACGATGGAATTTTATTTTACACATACAAGACGTTGTGTCAAAGACTTCCATTGATCCCTTCTCCAAATACCTGGGGTTGCAAAGCTCATGCCTCACCCCATACCTTACCAGACTACTCACACATGGAGATCAGATCACGAGAAGAAAACATTGAAGAACACATCTTGAGATCGATTGATTGTAATATGTCTTACAATGGATGCCTCGTGCGATGCACGATTACAAGTATGAACTAGATGAGAGAGGGATATGGTGGTGGAGATGGCTATGGAGGTGAAAATGGCGGCGGCTAGGGTTTGTGGATGAAGATGGTCATGAATGGGTTGTGGCTGTGCTCGACACTCCTCCTCTGCTTGTTCTGTTGACATTTTGACGGGGTCCCCTTAATAAAAGTTGTTCAGGTGGACGACGTACCTCGGTTTCCACGCCAAACGAATACTCATGCGAGTGCGCGTGGTCGCATGGAACATCATCTTTCGCCCTGAGGCCTCTTGACGCCTCCTGGTGATTTATTTCTTCTCCATTTTCCTTCATTTCCCTTTTCCCACATGATATCTTCCCTTTTCAGCCCATTTCCTATGGAAAAATATTAAAGAGAGGATTTGTGGAATCCTTTGCATTCATTAGTCATTAGTGGCAATATCGGAGTGAATATCTCTCTTTGAATTGAATATCTCGGTTTAAATAAGGTTGAAATGAGTGTGAAAATATCACTCATCAGTGAGCGTTGCATGACCGGCCTTGCCATTCGTATGGGTGTGCATGTGTGGTTGTGAGGGGCTTGTCTAACAGGCCTTATCTGCGTGCTTGTCTTGCCATCCTAGTTTGTGTATGCTCAGATGGTGGATGTTGTCGGGGCAGTCACGACCACTAGTATGGGTCATTGTTAACTTTGTTTTTTGCATGTATCTCGGTGGCCTTTTCTGCATATGGTAGGATGGTGGATGTTGTCGAGGTGGTTATGATGGATAGTATGGGTCACTATTGCCCA
This sequence comes from Triticum dicoccoides, assembly GCF_002162155.2. Taxonomy (NCBI): domain Eukaryota; kingdom Viridiplantae; phylum Streptophyta; class Magnoliopsida; order Poales; family Poaceae; genus Triticum; species Triticum dicoccoides. The sequence continues at coordinate 475,559,345 of NC_041393.1, read as the reverse complement.
ACTTTTTTCATGCGTACTTGAATGCCAGACCTTGTTAGTGCTGCCGAGCCGGCTACTTGCATGTGTGGGTCGGTTTGTGAGGGGTACTCTTCCCGTGTTAGAGAGGTGCTTGCTCGGGCTTTCCGAACACCCAACTTCTGGCTTCCCTGGCTAGGGTTACCTCGTCGCTTATTCCATCGTATTTCTGTTCTGGCTTCCTCTGCCGGTTGTTCTACTCATTATCCTGGGGTTAGTCGGTCGTTTGAGGTTGTTCTCTCTTCAGTTACCCGAATGCTAAGGCTTTCCGTTTTGCAGAGCGCTTGTTGTCGGTGTGCTTGGATGTTGCACACTATTGGGGCTAGCCAGTTGGGAGGGGTGCTTTTTTCAGTTTGTCAAGGCGCTATTTATTCGGTGGAGGGAATAGGATTTTCTACCTTCTCTTCTCCATACGTGGTAGGTGGGTGTGGGATGGGACATGTAACTTCCCTTGTGGCTCTCTGTACTATTGCTTCCATACTTTTTTGATTTACCCGGCTGGTTGTTGTCGCTGGGCTATCGTCGGGTCCATCTATTAGCATCTCCAGTTTCATACGGTGGGTACAAGCACGTTGTCTTCTTGTTCATTTAGCATTGCCTTGCTCCACGCGTTTGTGGTGTAATCTTCTTAGTTCGCACGTCAGTTTGTGTGTGGGTTTTATTTATGGTTGTTTTGTTCAATGTTGGTACAACACCCGGGGGGTATTTACCTACGTGTCGCTTTCCTTTGTCCGCGCCATCTCACATCTAGCAAACCACTCTAGCCTCCTTTCGCTTCGCTCCCCTGAAATGTAAGGGGTTCTGTGAGCTCTTTCATTGGCCATCCTTCCAGCTACCTAAGGTTTGTATGTTCTTTCCCTCTTTCTTGTTGTTGAAGGTGGCATATTTGTACTTATCTCCGATTAATTCTCCTATGATCTCTAGCCACGTATAGACTAACTACTAGAGATATTGTAGGGATTAGTTGCCTTGTCACGCAAGACATCACCTATATATATATATTGCCACAAACTTTGATGAATACAATTGAGTTGCATCCTATAGTCTTCTACATGGTATCAGTTTCCTAACGATATCCATCACTTCCGCCCTAGGCCGCCGTCACGCCCTCCACACAGCCGCCATCCCTTTCCCTCCTGCCGACGTTGCTGCCACCGCTGCTTATTCTTCCAAGCCGTCATCGCCGAACCCAAACTTTACCACGCCGCTGCTGCTTCTTCCCTAAGCCGCCGCTGCCCCCATCCATCATCATGGTTGGGTCATCCTCTTCCCTCTCCAATGCAAGCTCCACCATCGTCCTTGTCTTCACCTTTGAATACATCAATGATATTCCCAACAAGGATCATGTTCCCATCGTTCTCGAGCTCGGCTCCCCTTCCTACAACACATGGTGCACCTACTTCATGTTGCTCTTTCTCTCCTACCATCTCGTCAATCATGATGATGGGAGCATCGACATCCGCGACATGAAAGACGACGATGAGTGGATTGCCATCAACGCATGCATTGTCAAGTGGTAGTTCCTCACGATATCGTGAGGGCTCTTCGACATGGTGAACATCTGTGACCCCTCCGCGCACGTCATCTGGATGCACATATGTGACATCTTCCTCGACAACCAGCTCCAATGTCGCGTGTTTCTCCAAGGCGAGTTATTAACACTGCAGTAAAATGATCTCACGATCGATGAGTACTGCATGAAGCTGAAGGCACTCTCTTATGAGCTTTGCGACGTCGGCATGGTGATCGATGACTCCATCCTCCTCACCAACCTCCTCTACGACCTCCACCCCGACCTCGGCCAGTTCACCGTCAACCTCTCCCCCATCACGCCCACCTTCGCCAAGGCGGTCACCTACCTTCGAATGGAGGCAAAATGCCTCCGCCGCTCAGCCCAGCAGGAGACTCACGCAGCCCTCCATGTCGGCACCACCGACGACTCCCCGCGCACCTGCTCCCAGCCCCCGCCGCACTCCATCGTCGCCACCAGAGGAAGCACACTTTAGGGAGGGGCGTGACGGGCGGGCCTGCAACCCGAGCTCCACGTCGCGCCAAGCCACTGCCCCGTCCACTACACCTATCGTGGAGTCTCCGCCTCCCTGGCTCATGGGGTACAACCCCTGGACCAGTGTGGTCCATGCATATTCCATGTCGGTCCTATAAGCCCCCGCTCCGAGCCTCCTCGGCCCATGAACAGCCGCCATCAGGCCCTCCTGACCGCGCCTGCCCTTGGTCATCCAGCGCATGGCGGTCTAGTCTACGACGGCCCTCCGATGTATGGCGATCCCACGGCCTCGCGTATGGTGTTGCGCCTGGTGGTTCTCTTGGGACCCGGCTCCTCGCCGCCCTCCCCATTGCCCCTTTCCTGAGCAACTACAATGGCGGCGACGACTGGTACATGGACACAAGAGCTAGCTCTCATATGGCATCTCACCCCCGGTATCCTCTCTCATGCCTCTCCCTATCCCTTGTTCTCGCATCATCATCGGTGATGGCACCAATCTTCCCATCACCCACCACGGCACCTCCTCCCTTCGCCTTCCATCTTCGTCATTACCTCTTAACAGTGTGCTTGCTTCTCCATCCTTGATTGAAAACTGATGTTTTGTTCGTACTCTCACTCGTGAACACTCTGTTATAATTGAGTTTGACAAACTGGGTTTTTCTGTTAAGTATGCCTACTCCCGGAAGGTTCTACACCGATGTGATTCCCCTAGCGATCTTTACCCATGCGGTCCAACTGCGAGCAGCGGTCCAGTCACCCTTCACACCGACATATCCCTTTGGCATGCTCGCCTTGGTCATCCCGGCACTGATGCTCTTAATAAAATTTTGCGTTCCCTTTTTCTGTAATAAATCGGAGGGTCATACTTGTCATGCCTACCGCATAGGAAAACATGTTCGTTTGTAATTTTAATCATCATCATCAATTGCCACTTTTCCATTTCATGTTATTCACTTGATGTTTGGACCTCTCTGGTGCCTAGCAATTCGGGTCTTTCATATTACCTTGTGATTTTGGATGATTTCTCTCACTTCACTTGGACTTTTCTGTTACGCCATAAATCCGACGTCGCCTCGACACTTCATGCATTTTATGCCTTTGTCGCCACCCATTTTCATCACACCATTGCTCATCTTCAAGCGGACAATGGAAAAGAATTTGATAACATCGTTATTCGCAACCTTTTATCCACCCACGGCACCATTTTTCATCTAACATGTCCTTATACATCACAACAAAACGGTTGTTCCAAACGTGTTCTTCGCACAATTAATGAGAGTGTGTGTGCTTTGTTTTTCCACGCACATATGCCTGCACGGTTTTGATTGGATGCTCTTGCCACTGCCTCTCTTTCTCAACATTCAGCCTTGCAACCTACGGTGGAACTACACACCTCATCATCTTCTATTTGGTTCTCCTCCGTCCTATGACAATCTTCATGTTTTCGGTTGCCTATGTTACCCTAACATCATAGCCACCGCATCACACAAACTCGCGCCTCGGTCTCTTGCCTAAGTCTTTCTTGGATACCAACTAACACCAAAGGTTTCCGCTACTATGATCCGGTGTCCCATCGTGTGTTCGTCTCGCGGCATGTTTACTTTGATGAGGTTATTTTTCCCTTCCAGCAGGCACCTCTGGCCACAACACCATTGCTATTTGTGACTACGTTGGGATTTCCTCGAAGAGGAGAGGATGATGCGGTATAGTAGAGATAAGTATTTCCCTTAGTTATTAAGCCAAGGTTATCAATCCAGTAGGAGAACCAAGCAACACTACGTAAACAACACCTGCACACACAAACAACAAATACTTTCAACCCAACACGTAAAGGGGTTGTCAATCCCTCAACGGTTACGAGCAAGATTAAATGGTATAGTTTTTGATAGATAGATCAAACTAAAATACAAAATAAAAGAAATAAAAGAAATTGCAGCAAGGTATCTTTAGGATTTTTATATGATAAAAAATAGACCCGGGGGCCATAGTTTTCACTAGAGGCTTCTCTCGAGAAAATAACATACGATGGGTAGACAAATTACTGTTGAGCAATTGATAGAAAAGCAAATAATTATGACAATATCCAAGGAAGTGATCAAACATATAGGCATCACGTCCAAGATTAGTAGACCGAAACGATTCTACATCTACTACTATTACTCCAAACATCGACCACTATCCAGCATGCATCTGGTGTATTAAGTTCATGGGAAAATAAGCAAGATGAATGATGTAGACAAGATAAACTGACGTATGAATAAACCTCATCTTTTTACCCTTAATAGCACTAATACATACGTGTCATGTCCCCTTCTGTCACTGGGATTGAGCACCGCAAGATTGAACCCATCACAAAGCACCTCTTCCCATGGCAAGATAAATCAATCTAGTTGGCCAAACCAAACCAATAAATCGGAGAAGAAATACGAAACTATATTAATCATGAATAAAAGAGTTCAGAGAAAACTCAAATAATATTCATGGATAGATATGATCATAAACTTGCAATTCATCGGATCTCAACAAACACACCACAAAAAGTCATTACATCAAATAGATCTCCAAGAACAATAAGGAGAACATTGTATTGAGAAATATCAAGAGAGAAGAAGCCATCTAGCTACTAACTATGGACCCGTAGGTCTATGGTAAACTACTCACACATCATATGAGGGGCAACAGGTTGATGAAGAACCCCTCCGTGATTGATTCCCCCTCCGACGGAGTACCGGGGAAGGCCTCCAGATGGGATCTCCGAGAATAGAGGCTTACGGCGGCGAAAAAAGTATATCATGGACGTCGTCGAGGGTTTTCTGATTTTTGGGTATTCATAGAGGCGGAGTTAGGTCAAATGGAGCCACGTGGGCCCCACCACCCATCAGGGCATGCCTGGCCCCCCAGGCGCGCCCTGGTGGGTGGTGGGCCCATGCTCCCACATTTGATCTTTTCCCGAAGCTTCTAGTGTCCCTTATGTCCAGAAAAAATCTCCAAAAGGTTTCTTGGGATTTGGACTTCATTTGGTACTGATATTCTGCGAAACCAAAAACAAGCAAAAAACAACAACTGGCACTGCGCACTGAGTTAATAGGTTAGTCCCAAAAATGATATAAAGTTGCTTGTAAATGTATATAAAACATCCAAGATTGAATATAATAGCATGGAACAATCAAAAAATAATATGTTGGAGGCATATCAAGCATCCCCAAGCTTAATTCATGCTCGTCCTCGAGTAGGTAAATTATGAAAACTGAACTTTTGATGTGGAATGCTACCTAACATGTTCAACACATATTCTTTTCTTTAGTAGCATGGATATTTGGACTTTAAATGATTCAAAGCAATAGTCTATAATTTGACATGAAGACATCAATAATCAAGCATATCAACAAGCAACCATGTTTTTCAAAATATCAATGCTAAAGAAGGTTGTTCCTAGCCCATTATGCTCAATCATTGATCCATTCATGAAACACACTCAAATATTAACTACATCCAATGCACAAGTATGACAATAGTGTTCCCTAGTTGGTGCTTTATAAGAGAAGATGAAGACTCAATAAAAATAAAAGTTTCATAAAAATAAATAGAAAGACCCTTCGCAGAGGGAAGCAAAGATTTGTAGAGGTGCCAGAGCTCATAGCTTAAATTGAGAGATCAAATTATTTTGAGAAGTATGCTTTTTGCTATCAACAAAAACGACCAAGAATTCCCAATATCTTCCATGCTAGATAAATCATAGGCAGTTCCCAAACATAAAATAAAGTTTATTTTCTTTCCACCATTCTTACACAATCCATGGCTAGCCGTATCCACGGGTGCCTTCCATACCAATGTTGCCCAAGGAATTTATTATGAACAACATATGTAAAAAAATCATTTTGGGACTAGGCATCCCTATTACTTGCCACACTCTCGTGCAATGATAAGTGAATAAACACTCATCTTGAGAACAACGTACCTAGGATGCAAAATATTGGCCACCCCCTGCCGCTTCATGATCGGTACACGCACACAAAATGGAAATTCATTTTGAATATTAGAGTTGGCATATACAAATTTATTTGGAACGGCATGGAAATATCGCATATAGGTAGGTATTGCGGACTCATTTGGTACAACTTTGGTTTAGGGATTTGGATGCACAAGCGGCATTCCCTCTTAGTACAAATGAAGGCTAGCAAATAGATTGAGAAGCGACCAACCAAAAAACAAAAACGATTATAAACACGCATTAAACATAACTAACACTGAATAATGCACCACAAGTAGGATGTAACTTCTGTTGGGGAACGTAGTAATTTCAAAAAAATTCCTACGCACACGCAAGATCATGGTGATGATATAGCAACGAGGGGAGAGTGTTGTCTACGTACCCTCGTAGACCGAAGCGGAAGCGTTGACGCAACATAGAGGAAGTAGTCGTACGTCCTCCGGTTCAACCGATCCAAGTACCGTTACTCCGGCACCTCCGAGTTCTTGACACGCGTACAGCTCGATGACGCACCCTCGATCTCCGATCCAGCAGAGGCGCCGAGGGGGAGTTCCGTCAGCACGACGGCATGGTGACGATCTTGATGTTCTCCTGTTGCAGGGCTTCGCCTAAGCACCGCTACAATATGACCAAGGTGTAATATCATGGAGGGGGGCACCGCACACGGCTAAGGAACGATCAATGATCAACTTGTGTGTTCTAGGGTGCCCCCCTTACCCCCGTATATAAAGGAGGGAGGGAGGAGGTGGCCAGCCCTAGGGGGGCGCGCCATGAGGAGGGGGAAACCTACTCCAAGTAGGTTTCCCTCTCTTTTCCTTATCTTATTTGGAGGGGGAAGGAAAGAGTACTAGTATTAGGAAGTAGTACTAGTAGTAGTAATAGGAAGAGGGGGAAGGAGAAAGGAAAAGGGGGGGCCGGCCCCCCTCCCCAATTCGGATTGGGCTTGGGGGGGCGCGCCCCCCTCCCTTGCTCCTTCTCTCTTTCTCCTACATGGGCCCAATAAGGCCCATATACCTCCCGAGGGGTTCCGGTAACCTCCCGGGGCTCCAAACTTCTCCAGAACCTTTCCGGTGTCCAAATATATCCGTCCAATATATCAATCTTTATGTCTCGACCATTTCGAGACTCCTCGTCATGTCCATAATCATATCCGGGACTCCGAACAACCTTCGGTACATCAAAATACATAAACTCATAATATAACTGTCATCGAAACCTTAAGCGTGCGGACCCTACGGTTCGAGAACGATGTAGACATGACTGAGACACATCTTTGGTCAATAACCAATAGCGGGACCTAGATGCCCATATTGGTTCCTACATATTCTACGAAGATCTTTATCGGTCAAACCGCATAACAACATATGTTGTTCCCTTTGTCATTGGTATGTTACTTGTCCGAGATTCGATCGTCGGTATCCAATACCTAGTTCAATCTCGTTACCGACAAGTCTCTTTACTCGTTCTGTAATACTTCATCTCATAACTAACTCATTAGTTACATGCTTGCAAGGCTTAGGTGATGAGCATTACCGAGAGGGCCTAGAGATACCTCTCCGACAATCGGAGTGACAAAACCTAATCTTAAATTATGCTAACTCAACATGTACCTTTGGAGACACCTGTAGTACTCCTTTATAATCACCCAGTTACGTTGTGACGTTTGGTAGTACCCAAAGTGTTCCTCCGGTAAACGGGAGTTACACAATTCTCATAGTTACAGGAACATGTATAAGTCATGAAGAAAGCAATAGCAACATACTAAACGATCAAGTGCTAGGCTAACGGAATGGGTCAAGTTAATCACATCATTCTCCTAATAATGTGACCCCGTTAATCAAATGACAACTCTTTTGTCCATGGCTAGGAAACATAACCATCTCTGATAAACGAGCTAGTCAAGTAGAGGCATACTAGTGACACTATGTTTGTCTATGTATTCACACATGTATTATGTTTCCGGTTAATACAATTCTAGCATGAATAATAAACATTTATCATGAAATAAGGAAATAAATAATAACTTTATTATTGCCTCTAGGGCATATTTCCTTCAGTCTCCCACTTGCACTAGAGTCAATAATCTAGTTCACATCACCATGTGATTTAACACCAATATTCATATCTGTATATGATTAACACCCATAGTTCACATCATCATGTGACCAACACCCAAAGGGTTTACTAGAGTCAATAATCTAGTTCACATCGCTATGTGATTATCACCCAAAGAGTACTAAGGTGTGATCATGTTTTGCTCGTGAGAGAAGCTTAGTCAACGGGTCTGTCACATTCAGAGCCGTATGTATTTTGCAAATATTTTATGTCCACAATGCTCTGCACGGAGCTACTCTAGCTAATTGCTCCCACTTTTAATATGTATTCAGGTTGAGACTTAGAGTCATCTGGATCAGTGTAAAAGTTTACACTGATGTAACTTTTACAATAAACTCTTTTATCACCTCCATAATCGAGAAACATCTCCTTAGTCCTTACTAAGGATATTCTTGACCAATGTCCAGTGATCTACTCCTAGATCACTATTGTACTCCCTTGCCAAATTCATAGCAAGGTATACAATAGGTCTGGTACATAGCATACTTTATAGAACCTATGACTGAGGCATAGGGAATGACTTTTCATTCTCTTTCTATTTTCTGCTGTGGTCGGGATTTGAGTCTTACTCAATACCTTTGCAACACAGGCAAGAACTCCTTCTTTGACTGTTCCATTTTGAACTATTTCAAAATCTTGCCAAGGTATGTACTTATTGAAAATCTTATCAAGCGTCTTGATCTATCTCAATAGATCTTGATGCTCAATATGTAAGTAGCTTTTACTGAGGTCTTTTCTTTTTAAAGAACTCCTTTAAAACACTCCTTTATGCTTTGCAGAAAAATTCTACATCATTTCTGATCAACAATATGTCACTCACATATACTAATCAGTAAGGCTGTAGTGCTCCCACTCACTTTATTGTAAATACAGGCTTCATCGTAAGTCCATATAAAACTATATGCTTTGATCAATTTATCAAAGCGTATATTCCAACTCCGAGATGCTTGCACCAGTCCATAGATGGATCGCTGGAGCTTGCACATTTTGTTAGCACCTTTAGGATTGACAAAACCTTTTTGGTTGTATCATATACAACTCTTCTTTAGTAAATCCATTAAGGAATGCAGTTTTGACATCCATTTGCCAGATTTCATAAAATGTGGCAATTGCTAACATGATTCAGACAGACTTAAGCATCGATACGAGTGAGAAAATCTCATCGTATTCAACCCCTTGAACTTGTTGAAAAACCTTTTGCAACAAGTCGAGCTTAGTGGATAGTAACACTACTATCAGTGTCCGTCTTCCTCTTGAAGATCCATTTATTTAACATGGCTTGCTGATCATCGAGCAAGTCAATCAAAGTCCATACTTTGTTTTCATACATGGATCATATCTCAGATTTTATGGCCTTAAGCCATTTCGCGGAATCTGGGCTCATCATCGCTTCCTCATAGTTCGTAGGTTTATCATGGTCTAGTAACATGACTTTCAGAACAGGATTACCGTACCACACTGGTGCGGACCGTACTTTGGAAGATCTACGAGGTTCTGTAGTAACTTGATCTGAAGTTTCATGATCATCATCATTAGCTTCCTCACTAATTGGTGTAGGAATCACTGGAACTGATTTCAGTGATGAACTATTTTCCAATTCGGGAGAAGGTACAAATTACCTTATCAAGCTCTACTTTCCTCCCACTCACTTCTTTCGAGAGAAACTCCTTCTCTAGAAAGGATCTATTATCAGCAACAGATTTGCCTTCGGATCTGTGATAGAAGGTGTACCCAACAATTTCCTTTGGGTATTCTATGAAGACGCACTTCTCCGATTTGGGTTCGAGCTTATCAAGTTGAAAAACCCTTTTTCATATAAGCATCACAACTCCAAACTTTAAGAAACAACAGCTTAGGTTTACTGCTAAACCATAGTTCATGCGGTGTCGTCTCAACGGATTTAGATGGTGCCCTATTTTAAACATGAATGCAGCTGTCTCTAATGCATAACCCCAAAACGACAATGGTAAATCAGCAAGAAACATCATAGATCGCACCATATCCAATAAAGTACGATTACGACGTTCGGACACACCATAATGTTGTGGTGTTCCGTTGGCGTGAACTGTGAAACTATTTCACATTGTTTTAGTTGAAGACCAAACTCGTAACTCAAATATTCGTCTCCGCGATCAGATCGCAGAAACTTTATTTTCTTGTTATGATGATTTTTTTTACTTCACTCTGAAATTCTTTGAACCTTTCAACTATTTCAGACTTATGTTTCATCAAGTAGATATACCCATATCTGCTCAAATCATCTTGTGAAGGTCAGAAAATAACGATACTTGCCACGAGCATCAACACTCATTGGATCGCATACATCGGTATGTATTATTTCCAATAAGTTAGTAGCTCGTTCCATTGTTCCGGAGAACGGTGTTTTAGTCATCTTGCCCAAAAGGCACGGTTCGCAAGTACCAAGTGATTCATAATCAAGTGGTTCCAAAAGTCCATCAGTATGGAGTTTCTTCATGCGCTTTACACCAATATGACCTAAACGGCAGTGCTACAAATAAGTTGCACTATCATTATTAACTTTGCATCTTTTGGTTTCAATATTATGAATATGTGTATCACTAAAATCGAGATCCAATGAACCATTTTCATTGGGTGTGTAACCATATAAGGTTTTATTCATGTAAACAGAACAACAGTTTATTCTCTTACTTAAATGAATAACCGTATTGCAATAAACACGATCAGATCATATTCATGCTCAACGCAAACGCTAAATAACATTTATTTAGGTTTAACACTTATCCCGAAAGTTTAGGGAGTGTGCGATGATGATCATATCAATCTTGAAACTACTTTCAACATACATCGTCACTTCACTCTTAACTAGTTTCTGTTTATTCTGCAACTCCCGTTTCGAGTTACTACTCTTATCAACTGAACCAGTACCAAATACCGAGGGGTTGCTATAAACACTAGTAAAGTGCACATCAATAACATGTATATCAAATATACCTTTGTTCACTTTGCCATCCTTCTTATCCGCCAAATACTTGGGGTAGTTCTGCTTCCAGTGACCAGTCCCTTTGCAGTAGAAGCACTTAGTCTCAGGCTTAGGTCCAGACTTGGGCTTCTTCACTTGAGCAGCAACTTGCTTGCCGTTCTTCTTGAAGTTCCCTTCTATCCCTTTGCCCTTTTCTTGAAACTAGTGGTCTTGTTAACCATCAACACTTGATGCTCTTTCTTGATTTCTACCTTCGTCGATTTCAACATCACGAAGAGCTCGGGAATCATTTTCGTCATCCCTTGCATACTATAGTTCATCACGAAGTTCTACTAACTTGGTGATGGTGACTAGAGAACTCTGTCAATCACTATCTTATCTGGAAGATTAACTCCCACTTGATTCAAGCGATTGTAGTACCCAGACAATCTGAGCACTTGCTCACTAGTTGAGCGATTCTCCTCCATCTTTTAGCTATAGAACTTGTTGAAGACTTCATATCTCTCAACTCGGGTATTTGCTTGAAATATTAACTTCAATTCCTGGAACATCTCATATGGTCCATGACGTTCAAAATGTCTTTGAAGTCCCGATTCTAAGCCGTTAAGCATGGTGCACTAAACTATCAAGTAGTCATCATATTGAGCTAGCCAAACGATCATAACGTCTACATCTGCTCTTGCAATAGGTCTGTCACCTAGCGGTGCATCAAGGACATAATTCTTCTGTGCAGCAATGGGGATTAACCTCAGATCACGGATCAAATCCGCGACATTGCTACTAACATTTTTCAACACAGTTTTCTCTAGGAACATATCAAAATAAACATATGAAAGCAACAACGCGAGCTATTGATCTACAACATAATTTGCAAAATACTACCAGGACTAAGTTCATGATAAATTTAAGTTCAATTAATCATATTACTTAAGAACTCCCACTTAGACAGACATCTCTCTAGTCATCTAAGTGATCACGTGATCCAAATCAACTAAACCATGTCCGATCATCACGTGAGATGGAGTAGTTTCAATGGTGAACATCGCTATGTTGATCATATCTACTATATGATTCACGCTCGACCTTTCGGTCTCCGTGTTCCGAGGCCATATCTGTATATGCTAGGCTCGTCAAGTATAACCTGAGTATTCCGCGTGTGCAACTGTTTTGCACCCGTTGTATTTGAACGTAGAGCCTATCACACCCGATCATCACGTGGTGTCTCAGCACGAAGAACTTTCGCAACGGTGCATACTCAGGGAGAACACTTCTTGATAATTAGTGAGAGATCATCTTAAAATGCTACCGTCAATCAAAGCAAGATAAGATGCATAAAGGATAAACATCACATGCAATCAATATAAGTGATATGATATGGCCATCATCATCTTGTGCTTGTGATCTCCATCTTCGAAGCACCATCGTGATCACCATCGTCACCGGCGCGACACCTTGATCTCCATTGTAGCATCGTTGTCGTTACGCCATCTATTGCTTCTACGACTATCGCTACCGCTTAGTGATAAAGTAAAGCAATTACAGGGCGTTTGCATTTCATACAATAAAGCGACAACCATATGGCTCCTGCCAGTTGCCGATAACTTCGGTTACAAAACATGATCATCTCATACAATAAAATATAGCTCATGTCTTGGCCATATCACATCACAACATGCCCTGCAAAAACAAGTTAGACGTCCTCTACTTTGTTGTTGCAAATTTTACGTGGCTGCTACGGGCTTAAGCAAGAACCAATCTCACCTACGCATCAAAACCACAACGATAGTTTGTCAAATAGACTCCGTTTTAACCTTCACAAGGACCGGGCATAGCCACACTCGGTTCAACTAAAGTGAGAGAGACAGACACCCGCCAGCCACCTTTAAGCACGAGTGCTCGTAACGGTGAAACCAGTCTCGCGTAAGCGTACGCGTAATGTCGGTCCGGGCCGCTTCATCTCACAATACCGCTGAACTAAAGTATGACATGCTGGTAGGCAGTATGACTTATATCGTCCACAACTCACTTGTGTTCTACTCGTGCATATAACATCAACGCATAAAACCTAGGCTCGGATGCCACTGTTGGGGAACGTAGTAATTTCAAAAAATTTCCTACGCACACGCAAGATCATGGTGATGATATAGCAACGAGGGGAGAGTGTTGTCTACGTACCCTCGTAGACCGAAGCGGAAGCGTTGACGCAACGTAGAGGAAGTAGTCGTACGTCCTCCGGTTCAACCGATCCAAGTACCGTTACTCCGGCACCTCCGAGTTCTTGACACGCGTACAACTCGTTGACGCACCCTCGATCTCCGATCCAGCAGAGGCGCCGAGGGGGAGTTCCGTCAGCACGACGGCATGGTGACGATCTTGATGTTCTCCTGTTGCAGGGCTTCGCCTAAGCACCGCTACAATATGACCGAGGTGTAATATCGTGGAGGGGGGCACCGCACACGGCTAAGGAACGATCAATGATCAACTTGTGTGTTCTAGGGTGCCCCCCTTACCCCCGTATATAAAGGAGGGAGGGAGGAGGTGACCGGCCCTAGGGGGGGCGCCATGAGGAGGGGGAAACCTACTCCAAGTAGGTTTCCCTCTCTTTTCCTTATCTTATTTGGAGGGGGAAGGAAAGAGTACTAGTATTAGGAAGTAGTACTAGTAGTAGTAATAGGAAGAGGGGGAAGGAGAAAGGAAAAGGGGGGGCCGGCCCCCCTCCCCAATTCGGATTGGGCTTGGGGGGGCGCGCCCCCCTCCCTTGCTCCTTCTCTCTTTCTCCTACATGGGCCCAATAAGGCCCATATACCTCCCGGGGGGTTCCGGTAACCTCCCGGGGCTCCAAACTTCTCCAGAACCTTTCCGGTGTCCAAATATATCCGTCCAATATATCAATCTTTATGTCTCGACCATTTCGAGACTCGTCGTCATGTCCGTAATCATATCCGGGACTCCGAACAACCTTCGTTACATCAAAATACATAAACTCATAATATAACTGTCATCGAAACCTTAAGCGTGCGGACCCTACGATTCGAGAACGATGTAGACATGACTGAGACACATCTCTGGTCAATAACCAATAGCGGGACCTGGATGCCCATATTGGTTCCTACATATTCTACGAAGATCTTTATCGGTCAAACCGCATAACAACATATGTTGTTCCCTTTGTCATTGGTATGTTACTTGTCCGAGATTCGATCGTCGGTATCCAATACCTAGTTCAATCTCGTTACCGACAAGTCTCTTTACTCGTTCTGTAATACTTCATCTCATAACTAACTCATTAGTTACATGCTTGCAAGGCTTAGGTGATGAGCATTACCGAGAGGGCCCAGAGATACCTCTCCGACAATCGGAGTGACAAAACCTAATCTTAAATTATGCTAACTCAACATGTACCTTTGGAGACACCTGTAGTACTCCTTTATAATCACCCAGTTACGTTGTGACGTTTGGTAGTACCCAAAGTGTTCCTCCGGTAAACGGGAGTTACACAATTCTCATAGTTACAGGAACATGTATAAGTCATGAAGAAAGCAATAGCAACATACTAAACGATCAAGTGCTAGGCTAACGGAATGGGTCAAGTCAATCACATCATTCTCCTAATAATGTGACCCCGTTAATCAAATGACAACTCTTTTCTCCATGGCTAGGAAACATAACCATCTCTGATAAACGAGCTAGTCAAGTAGAGGCATACTAGTGACACTATGTTTGTCTATGTATTCACACATGTATTATGTTTCCGGTTAATACAATTCTAGCATGAATAATAAACATTTATCATGAAATAAGGAAATAAATAATAACTTTATTATTGCCTCTAGGGCATATTTCCTTCAACTTCATTGCATAACTATTGACTTTCATGCTTGCATAGGGAATCACAAACCTTAACACCAATATTCTTACTAAAGCATAATTACTCACCAACATGACTGCTACGTCTTGAGCTTGCGTTGGTTTTCCTTGAAGAGGAAAGGGTGATGCAGCAAAGTAGCGTAAGTATTTCCCTCGGTTTTTGAGAACCAAGGTATCAATCCAGTAGGAGGCTCCTCAAAAGTCCCACGCACCTACACAAACAAACAAGAACCTCGCAACCAACGCAATAAAGGGGTTGTCAATCCCTTCACGGCCACTTGCAAAAGTGAGATCTGATAGAGATAATATGATAAGATAAATATTTTTGGTATTTTTATGATATAGATTGGAAAGTAAAATATGCAAATAAAAGTAGATGGTAAACTTATATGATAAAAGATAGACCCGGGGGCCATAGGTTTCACTAGTGGCTTCACTCAAGATAGCATAAGTATTACGGTGGGTGAACAAATTACTGTCGAGGAATTGATAGAAAAGCAAATAGTTATGAGATTATCTAGGCATGATCATGTATATAGGAATCACGTCCTTGGGGGTATTGTAAATAGATATAGATGTTTCGTCCGGCGTGACAAGTAGACCGACTCCTGCCTGCATCTACTACTATTACTCCACACATCGACCGACTCCTGCCTGCATCTAGAGTATTAAGTTCATAAAGAACAGAGTAATGCATTAAGAAAGATGACATGATGTAGAGGGATAAACTCATGCAATATGATATAAACCCCATATTTTTATCCTCGATGGCAACAATACAATACGTGCCTTGCTGCCCCTGCTGTCACTGGGAAAGGACACCGCAAGATTGAACCCACAGCTAAGCACTTCTCCCATTGCAAGAAACATCAATCTAGTAGGCCAAACCAAAACTGATAGTTCGAAGAGACTTGCAAAGATAACTTAATCACACATAAAAGAATTCAGAGGAGATTCAAATATTTCTCATAGATAAACTTGATCATAAACCCACAATTCATTGGATCTCGACAAACACACCACAAAAAGAGTTGCATTGAAAAGATCTCCAAGAAGATCGAGGAGAACTTTGTATTAGATTCAAAGAGAGAGAAGAAGGCATCTAGCTAATAACTATGGACCCGAAGGTCAGTGGTAAACTACTCACAACTCATTGGAGAGGCCTTGGAGATGATGTAGAGGCCCTCCATGGTCGATTCCCCCTCCGACGGAGCGCCAGCGAAGGCTCCAAGATGGGATCTCGCAGATATAGAATGTTGCGGCGGTGGAATTAGGTTTTCGTGGTTCTCCTGGATGGTTTCAGGGTACGTGGGTATATATAGGAGGAAGAAGTAGGACGGTGGACGCTCGAGGGGCCCACGAGGGTGGGGGGCTCGCCCGCCCCTAGGGGGCGCGCTGGGCACCCTCGTGGCCACCTCCTCTGTTGCTTGACGTCCACTCCAAGTCCCCTAGATTGTGTTTGTTCCAAAAAGATCGCTCCCGAAGGTTTCATTCCATTTGGACTCTGTTTAATATTCCTTTTCTTCGAAACACTGAAATAGGCAAAAAAACAGCAATTCGGGCTGGGCCTCCAGTTAGTAGGTTAGTCCCAAAAATGATATAAAAGTGTAAATAAAGCCCATAAACATCCAAAACGGGTAATATAATAGCATGGAACAATCAAAAATTATAGATACGTTGGAGACGTATCAAGCATCCCCAAGCTTAGTTCCTGCTCATCCTCGAGTACGTAAATAATAAAGACAGAATTTGTGATGTGGAATGCTACCTAGCATAATTCTCAATGTAATTTTCTTTATTGTGGCATGAATGTTCAGATCCAAATGATTCAAAATAAAAGTTCATATTGACATAAGAAATAGTAATACTTCAAGCATACTACCTAAGCAATCATGTCTTCTCAAAATATCATGGCATTAGAAGGTTCATCCCTACAAAATCATATAGTTAGGCTATGTTTCATTTTCATCACACAAAATACTCCCATCAAGAACAACCCCGGTTTCAGCCAAGCAATTGGTTCATACTTTTTAATGCGCTTCAGCCTTTTTCAACTCTCACACAATACATGAGCGTGAGCCATGGATATAGCACTATGGGTGGAATAGAATATGATGATGGAGGTTGTGTGGAGAAGACAAAAAAGAGAAAGTCTCACATTGACGAGGCTAATCAACGGGCTATGGAGATGCCCATCAATTGATGTCAACACGAGGAGTAGGGATTGCCATGCAACGGATGCACTAGAGTTTTAAATGTATGAAAGCTCAACAAAAGAAACTAAGTGGGTGTGCATCCAACTTGCTTGCTCACGAAGACCTAGGGCATTTGAGGAAGCCCATCATAGGAATATACAAGCCAAGTTCTATAATGAAAAATTCCCACTAGTATATGAAAGTGACAACATATGAGACCCTCTATATGAAGAACATGGTGCTACTTTGAAGCACAAGTGTGGAAAAAGATAGTAGCATTGTCCCCTTTTTTCTTTCTTTTTCTTTTTCTTTTTCTTTTTTTGGGCCTTTCTTTTTTTCTGGCCTTTCTTTTTTTTTTCTTTTTTTTCTTTGGCATTTATTTTTTTATTTTTTTGCCTTTCTTTTTTTTCTTTTAGGGACAATGCTCTAATAATGATGATCATCACACTTCTATTTATTTACAACTCATGAATTATAACTCAAAACTAGAACAAGATATGACTCTATATGAATGCCTCCGGCGGTGTACCGGGATGGGCAATGAATCAAGAGTGACATGTATTAAAAATTATGCATGGTGGCTTTTCCACAAATACGATGTCAACTACATGATCATGCAAGGCAATATGACAATGATGATGCGTGTCATGATAAATGGAACGGTGGAAAGTTGCATGGCAATATATCTCGGAATGGCTATGGAAATGCCATAATAGGTAGGTATGGTGGCTGTTTTGAGGAAGACATAAGGAGGTTTATGTGTGATAGAGCGTATCGTATCACGGGGTTTGGATGCACCGGCGAAGTTTGCACCAACTCTCAAGGTGAGAAAGGGCAATGCACGGTACCGAAGAGGCTAGCAATGATGGAAAGGTAAGAGTGCGTATAATCCATGGACTCAACATTAGTCATAAAGAACTCATATACTTATTGCAAAAGTTTTATTAGCCCTCGAAGCAAAGTACTACTACGCATGCTCCTAGGGGGGAGGTTGGTAGGAGTTAACCATCACGCGCCCCCGACCTCCACTCAAGGGAAGGCAATCAAAAGAGCACTCCATGCAATAAATTTGTTACACAACTTTTACCATACGTGCATGCTATGGGACTTGCCAACTTCAACACAAGTATTCTTTAAATTCATAATCACCCAACTAGCATGACTCTAATATCACCACCTCTATATCTCAAAACAATTATCAAGTATCAAATTGACCATAGCATCCAATTCACTTCCTATGCTAGTTTTTACTATACCCAACTTGGATGCTCATCATTCTAGGACCAATTTTAGAACCATAGAAAATACCATGCTGTTCTAAAAGACTCTCAGAATAATATAAGTGAAGCATGAGAGATTAACAATTTCTACAAAATGAAGCCACCGCCGTGCTCTAAAAGATATAAGTGAAGCACTAGAGAAAAACTATCTAGCTCAAAAGATATAAGTGAAGCACATAGAGTATTCTAATAAATTCTAAATCAAGTGGTTTTCTCCCAAAAGATGTGTAAAGCAAGTATGATTGTGGTGATCTAAAAATCAAAGACTAATATCATACAAGACGCTCCAAGCAAAACACATATCATGTGGCGAATAAAAATATAGCTCCAAATAAAGTTACCGATAGACGAAGACGAAAGAGGGGATGCCTTCCGGGGCATCCCCAAGCTTAGGCTTTTGGTTATCCTTGAATATCTTGGGGTGCCATGGGCATCCCCAAGCTTAGGATCTTTCCACTCCTTATTCCATAGTCCATCAAATCTTTACCTAAAACTTGAAAACTTCACAACACAAAACTCAACAGGAAATCTCATAAGCTCCGTTAGTGCAAGAAAGAAAAACCACCACATAAGGTACTGTAATGAACTAATTCTTCACTTATATTGGTGTTAAACCTACTGTATTCCAACTTCTCTATGGTTCATACCCCTTGATACTAGCCATAGATGCATCAAAATAAGCAAACAACACACGAAAAACAGAATCTGTCAAAAACAGAACAGTCTGTAGCAATCTGTAACTGTCGACTACTTCTAGAACTCTAAAAATTCTAAAAAAATAGGAAGTCCTGTGCAATTTGTCTATTGATCTACAG
Organism: Triticum dicoccoides; assembly: GCF_002162155.2. NCBI lineage: Eukaryota > Viridiplantae > Streptophyta > Magnoliopsida > Poales > Poaceae > Triticum > Triticum dicoccoides. The sequence goes on along the minus strand of NC_041393.1, from coordinate 475,540,100 downwards.
CAAAAATAATCAACGCAAAATCACATTTATGTGAATTACTAAAATTATTTTCGTGCGTGCAAAGTTTCTGTTTTTCAGCAGAATCAAATTAACTATCACCATAGGTTATCCTATAGGTTCTACTTGGAACAAACACTAATTAAAACATGAAAACACATCTAAACAGAAGCTAGATGAAATATTTATTACTAAACAGAAGCAAAAAAGCAAAAAACAAAATAAAATTGGGTTGCCTCCCAACTAGCGCTATCATTTAATGCCCCTAGCTAGGCATAAAAGCGAGGATAGATCTAAGTGGTGCCATCTTTGGCACTCAATTCATAAGTAGCTCGCATGATAGATTCATAAGGTAATTTGACTTTCTTTCTTGTAAAGTGCTCTATGCCTTTCCTTAATGGAAATTGGAATCTAATATTCCCTTCTTTCATATCAATAATTGCACCAATCGTTCTAAGGAAAGGTCTACCAAGAATAGTAGGACATGAAAGATTGCAACCTATGTCAAGAACGATAAAATCTACGGGCACATAACTCCTATTTGCAACAATAAGAACATCATTGATCCTTCCCATAGGTTTCTTAATGGTGAAATCCGCAAGGTGCAAATTTAAAGAGCAATCATCAAAATCATGGAAACCTAGCACATCACATAAGGTTTTCGGAATCGTGGAAACACTAGCACCCAAATCACACAAACCATAATACCCATGATCTTTAATTTTAATCTTTATAGTGTTCCCACTCATCATAAAGTTTTCTAGGTATAGAAACTTCCAAATTAAGTTTTTCCTCATAAGATTGCATCAAGCCATCAACAATATGTTTGGTAAAAGCTTTATTTTGACTATAAGCATGAGGAGGATTCAACAAGGATTGCAACAAGGAAATACAATCTACTAAAGAACAATTATCATAATTAAATTCCTTGAAATCCATAATAGTGGGTTCAATGCTATTTAAAGTCTTGACTCTCTAATCCCACTTTTACCAAATTTAGCATCAAGATCTACAAACTCTGAATTATTGAGACGCCTTTTAACTAAAGTTGACTCATATCCAGTCCCATCATTATTAATATTCATATTTCAAAATAAAGATTTAATAGGCGACACATCAATAACCTTTAGATCTACATCATTATTTTCATGGAAACTAGAAGAACACGCTTTTACAAAGCAATCTTTCTTAGCACGCAATCTAGCGGTTCTTTCTTTACACTCATCAATGGAAATTCTCATGGCTTTGAGAGACTCATTGATATCATGCTTAGGAGAAGTAGATCTAAGTTTCAAAGAATCAACATCAAGCGAAAGCCTATCAACGTTCCTAGCCAAATCATCAACTTTAAGCAATTTTTCTTCAAGCAAAGCATTAAAATTCTTTTGAGAGATCATAAATTCTTTCACACCATTCTCAAAATCAGAGGGCATCTTATTAAAATTACCATAAGAATTATTGTAGGAATTTTCATAATTATTAGAGGAATTACTAGGGAACGGTCTAGGATTAAAGTTTCCTCTATAAGCATTGTTACCAAAATTATTCCTACCAACAAAATTCACATCCATAGATTCATTATTATTCTCAATCAAAGTAGACAAAGGCATATCATTAGGATCAATAGGAGCACTCTTAGTAGCAAACAATTTCATAAGTTCATCCATCTTTCCACTCAAAACATTAATTTCTTCTATAGCATGTACTTTTTTAGTAGTAGATCTTTCGGTGTGCCATTGAGAATAATTAGCCATAATGTTATCAAGGAGTTTAGTAGCTTCTCCTAAGGTGATTTCCATAAAAGTGCCTCCCGCGGCCAAATCTAAAAGATTTCTAGAAGCAAAATTTAATCTGGCATAAAAAATTTGTATGATCATCCATAAATTCAAACCATGAGTAGGGCAATTGGGAATCATCAATTTCATTCTTTCCCAAGATTAGGCAACATGCTCATGATCAAGTTGTTTAAAACTCATAATATCATTCCTAAGAGAGATGATCTTAGTGGGAGGAACATACTTAGAGATAAAACCATCTTTGCACCTATTCCATGAATCAATACTATTCTTAGGCAAAGATGAAAACCAAATTTTAGCACGATCTCTAAGTGAAAACGGAAATAACTTCAATTTAACAATATCATTATCCGTATCTTTCTTCTTTTGCATCTCACACAAATCGACAAATTTGTTTAGATGGGTAGCGGCATCTTCACTAGGAAGGCCGGAGAATTGATCTTTCATAACAAGATTTAGCAAAGCAACATTGATTTCACAAGACTCAACATCATTAAGAGGAGCAATCGGAGTACTAAGGAAATCATTATTATTGGTATTGGAAAAGTCACATAATTTGGTATTATCTTGCACCATCGCGACAAACAATCCAACACACAAGCAAACAAAAAGGCAAGCGAAAGAGAGGGGAGAAGATTGGAAAAGAGAGGGCGAATAAAACGACAAGGGTGAAGTGGGGGAGAGGAAAACGAGAGGCAAATGGCAAATAATGTAATGCGAGGGAGATGAGTTTGTGATGGGTACTTGGTATGTTTTGACTTGAGCGAATACCTCCCCGGCAACGACGCCAGAAATCCTTCTTGTTACGTCTTGAGCTTGCGTTGGTTTTCCTTGAAGAGGAAAGGGTGATGTAGCAAAGTAGCGTAAGTATTTCCCTCAGTTTTTGAGAACCAAGGTATCAATCCAATAGGAGGCTCCTCAAAAATCCCACGCACCTACACAAGCAAACAAGAACCTCGCAAACCAACGCAATAAAGGGGTTGTCAATCCCTTCACGGCCAATTACGAAAGTGAGATCTGATAGAGATAATATGATAAGATAAATATTTTTTTGGTATTTTTATGATATAGATTGGAAAGTAAAATATGCAAATAAAAGTAGATGGTAAATTTATATGATAAAAGATAGACCCGGGGGCCATAGATTTCACTAGTGGCTTCTCTCAAGATACCATAAGTATTACGGTGGGTGAACAAATTACTGTCGAGCAGTTGATAGAAAAGCGAATAGTTATGAGATTATCTAGGCATGATCATGTTGGGGAACGTAGCAGAAATTCGAAATTTTCCTACGCGTCACCAAGATCTATCTATGGAGAAACCAGCTACGAGTAGAAGGAGAGTGCATCTACATACCATTGTAGATCGCTAAGCGGAAGCGTTCAAGTGAACGGGGTTGATGGAGTCGTACTCGTCGTGATTCAAATCACCGATGATCAAGTGCCGAACGGACGGCACCTCCGCGTTCAACACACGTACAGCTCGACGATGTCTCCCACGCCTTGATCCAGCAAGGAGAGAGGGAGAGGTTGAGGAAGACTCCATCCAGCAGCAGCACAACGGCGTGGTGGTGATGGAGGAGCGTGGTAATCCTGCAGGGCTTCGCCAAGCACCTACGGGAGAGGAGGAGGTGTCACGAGAGGGAGGGAGGCGCCAAGGGCTCAGGTATGGATGCCCTCCCTTCCCTCCACTATATATAGGGGCAAGGGAGAGGGGGGAGGCGCAGCCTTGCCCCTTACTCCAAGAAAGGGGTGCGGCTAAGAGGGGGGGAGGAGTCCATCCTCCCCAAGGCACCTCGGAGGTGCCTTCCCCTTTGAGGACTCTTCCCTCTAGGGTTCCCTAGGCGCATGGGCCTCTTGGGGCTGGTGCCCTTGGCCCATGTAGGCCAAGGCGCACCCCCTACAGCCCATGTGGCCCCCCGGGGCAGGTGGCCCCACCCGGTGGGCCCCCGGGACCCTTCCGGTGGTCCCGGTACAATACCGATGACCCCAAAAATTGTCCCGATGGCCGAAACAGGACTTCCTATATATAAATCTTTACCTCCGGACCATTCCGGAACTCCTCGTGACGTCCGGGATCTCATCCGGGACTCCAAACAACATTCGGTAACCACATACAAGCTTACTTTATAACCCTAGCGTCATCGAACCTTAAGTGTGTAGACCCTACGGGTTCGGGAGACATGCAGACATGACCGAGACGTTCTCCGGTCAATAACCAACAGCGGGATCTGGATACCCATGTTGGCTCCCACATGTTCCACGATGATCTCATCGGATGAACCACGATGTCAAGGACTCAATCGATCCCGTATACAATTCCCTTTGTCTAGCGGTATTTTACTTGCCCGAGATTCGATCGTCGGTATACCGATACCTTGTTCAATCTCGTTACCGGCAAGTCACTTTACTCGTTCCGTAACACATCATCCCGTGATCAACTCCTTGGTCACATTGCGCATATGATGATGTCCTACCGAGTGGGCCCAGAGATACCTCTCCGTTTACACGGAGTGACAAATCCCAGTCTCGATCCGCATAAAACAATAGATACTTTCGGAGACACCCGTAGTGCACCTTTATAGTCACCCAGTTACGTTGTGACGTTTGATACACCCAAAGCACTCCTACGGTATCCAGGAGTTACACGATCTCATGGTCAAAGGAAGAGATACTTGACATTGGCAAAGCTCTAGCAAATGAACTACACGATCTTTTGTGCTAGTCTTAGGATTGGGTCTTGTCCATCACATCATTCTCCTAATGATGTGATCCCGTTATCAACGACATCCAATGTCCATAGCCAGGAAACCATGACTATCTGTTGATCACAACGAGCTAGTCAACTAGAGGCTCACTAGGGACATATTGTGGTCTATGTATTCACACGTGTATTACGATTTCCGGATAATACAGTTATAGCATGAATAAAAGACAATTATCATGAACAAGGAAATATAATAATAATACTTTTATTATTGCCTCTAGGGCATATTTCCAACAGTCTCCCACTTGCACTAGAGTCAATAATCTAGTTCACATCGCCATGTGATTAACACTCACAGGTCACATCGCCATGTGACTAACACCCAAGAGTTTACTAGAATCAGTAGTCTAGTTCACATCACTATGTGATTAATACTCAATGAGTTTTAGGTTTGATCATGTTGCTTATGAGAGAGGTTTTAGTCAACGGGTCCGAACCTTTCAGATCCGTGTGTGTTTGACAAATCTCTATGTCATCTCCTAGATGTAGCTACCACGCTCTATTTGGAGCTAATCCAAATAACTGTTCTACTTGGAGCTATTCTAAATTGTTGCTCCATTATATGTATCCGGTATCTCTACTCAGAGCTATCCGGATAGGTGTCAAGCTTGCATCGACGTAACCCTTTACGACGAACTCTTTTACCACCTCCATAATCGAGAAAAATTCCTTAGTCCACTAATTTCTAAGGATAACTTTCACCGCTGTCCTGTGATCCATTCTTGGATCACTCTTGTACCCCTTGATTGACTCATGGCAAGGCACACTTCAGGTGCGGTACTCAGCATGGCATACTGTAGAGCCTACGTCTAAAGTATAGGGGACGACCTTCGTCCTTTCTCTCTTTGCTGCCGTGGTCGAGCTTTAAGTCCTAACTTCGTACCTTACAACTCAGGCAAGAACTCCTTCTTTGACTGGTCCATCTTGAACACCTTCAAGATCATGTCAAGGTATGTGCTCATTTGAAAGTATTATTAAGCATTTTGATCTATCCTTATAGATCTTGATGCTCAATGTTCAAGTAGCTTAATCCAGGCTTTCCATTGAAAAACACTTTCAAAATAACCCTATATGCTTTCCAGAAATTCTACGTCATTTCTGATCAACAATATGTCAACAACATATACTCATCAGAAATTCTATAGTGCTCCCACTCACTTCTTTGGAAATACAAGTTTCTTATAAACTTTGTATAAATCCAAAATCTTTGATCATCTCATCAAAGCGTACATTCCAACTCCGAGATGCTTACTCCAGTCCTTAAAAGGATCGCTGGAGCTAGCATACCTTTTAGCATCCTTAGGATCGACAAAACTTTTCTGATTGTATTGCATACAACCTTTCCTTACGAAAACTAGTAAGGAAACTTGTCTTGACATCCATCTGCCAGATTTCATAAATGCAGCTAATGCTAACATGATTCCGACGGACTTTAAGCATCGTTACGAGTGAGAAAATCTCATCGTAGTCAACTCCTTGAACTTGTCGGAAAACACTTCGCCACAAGTCGAGCTTCATAGATGGTGACATTACCATCCACGTCCGTCTTCTTCTTAAAAGATCCATTTATCTCAATGGATTGCCGATCATCGGGCAAGTCCATCAAAGTCCATGCTTTGTTCTGATATATGGATACTATCTCGGATTTCATGGCTTCTAACCATTTGTCGGAATTCGGGCCCACCATCGCTTCTCCATAGCTCGTAGGTTCATTGTTGTCTAGCAACATGACCTTCAAGACAGGATCACCTTACCACTTCGAAGTAGTACGTGTCCTTGTCGTCCTACGAGGTTTGGTAGTGACTTGATCCGAAGTTTCATGATCAATATCATAAGCTTCCACTTCAATTGGTGTAGGTGCCACAGGAACAACTTCCTGTGCCCTGCCACACACTAGTTGAAGAGACGGTTCAATAACCTCATCAAGTCTCCACCATCCTCCCACTCAACTCTTTCGAGAGAAACCTTTCCTCGAGAAAGGACCCGATTCTAGAAACAATTCATATTGCTTTCGGATCTGAATTAGGAGGTATATCCAACTGTTTTGGGTGTCCTATGAAGATGTATTTTATCCGCTTTGGGTTCGAGCTTAATCCTGAAACTTTTTCACATAAGCGTCGCAGCCCCAAACCTTTAAGAAACGACAACTTAGGTTTCTCTAAACCATAATTCATACGGTGTCATCTCATCGGAATTACGTGGTGCCCTATTTAAAGTGAATGTGGTTGTCTCTAATGCCTAACCCATGAACGATAGTGGTAATTCGATAAGAGACATCATGGTACGCACCATATCCAATAGGGTGCAACTATGATGTTCGGACACACCATCACACTATGGTGTTCCAGGCGGTATTAATTATGAAACAATTTCCACAATGTCTTAATTGTGTGCCAAAACTCGTAACTCAGATATTCATCTCTATGATCGTATCATAGACATTTTATCCTCTTGTCACAATGATCTTCTACTTCACTCTGAAATTACTTGAACCATTCAATAATTCAGACTTGTGTTTCATCAAGTAAATATTCTCAACATCTACTCGAATCATCTGTGAAGTAAGAACATAACGATATTCACTGCATGCCTCAGCACTCATTGGACTGCACACATCAAAATGTGTTGCTTCCAACAAGTTGCTATCTTGTTCCATTTTACTGAAAGTGAGGCTTTTCAGTCATCTTGTCCATGTGGTATGATTTGCATATCTCAAGTGATTCAAAATCAAGTGAGTCCAAACGATCCATTTGCATGGAGTTTCTTCATGCATATATACCAATAGACATGGTTCGCATGTCTCAAACTTTTCAAAAATGAGTGAGTCCAAAGATCCATCAACATGGAGCTTCTTCATGCGTTTTATACCATTATGACTTACATGGCAGCGCCACAAGTAAGTGGTACTATCATTACTATCTTATATCTTTTGGCATGAAAATGTGTATCACTACGATCGAGATTCAATAAACCATTCAGGTTTAATACTAATCTTGATGGTAGAGGGAGCGTGCGATGTTTGATCACATCAAACTTGGAAACACTTCCAACATATATCGTCAGCTCACCTTTAGCTAGTCTTCGTTTATTCCGTAGCTTTTATTTCGAGTTACTAACACTTAGCAACCGAACCGGTATCTAATACCCTGGTGCTACTAGGAGTACTAGTAAAGTACACATTAACACAATGTATATCCAATATACTTCTATCGACCTAGCCAGCCTTCTCATCTACCAAGTATCTAGGGTAATTCTGCTCCAGTGGTTGTTCCCCTTATTACAGAAGCACTTAGTCTCGGGTTTGGGTTCAACCTCGGGTTTCTTCATTGGTGCAGCAGCTGATTTGCCGTTTCATGAAGTATCCCTTCTTTCCCTTGCCCTTCTTGAAACTAGTGGTTTCATCAACCATCAACAATTGATGCTCCTTCTTGATTTCTACTTTCGCGGTGTCAAACAACGCGAATATTTCAAGGATCATCATATCTATCCCTGATATGTTATAGTTCATCACGAAGCTCTAGCAGCTTGGTGGTAATGACTTCGGAGAAACTATCACTATTTCATCTGGAAGATCAACTCCCACTTGATTCAAGTGATTGTTGTACTCAGACAATCTGAGCACAAGCTCAACAATTGAGCTTCTCTCCTTAGTTTGCAGGCTAAGAAAATCATCGGAGGTCTCATACCTCTTGACGTGGGCACGAGCCTGAAATCCCAATTTCAGCCCTCGAAACATCTCATATGTTCCGCGATGTTTCGAAAAACGTCTTTGGTGCCTCTACTCTAAACCGTCTAACTGAACTATCACGTAGTTATCAAAACGTGCATGTCTGATGTTCGCAACATCCACAAACGACGTTTGGGGTTCAGCACACTGAGCGGTGCATTAAGGACATGAGCTTTCTACTGTCCGCATAATCGCTACTGTCAACTTTCAACTATATTTTCTCTAGGAACATATCTAAAACAGTAGAACTAAAGCGCGAGCTACGACATAATTTGCAAAAGGTCTTTTGACTATGTTCAAGATAATTAAGTTCATCTTATGAACTCCCACTTAGATAGACATCCCTCTGGTCATCTAAGTGATTACATGATCCGAGTCAACTAGGCCGTGTCCGATCATCACGTGAGACGGACTAGTCATCATCGGTGAACATCTTCATGTTGATCGTATCTGCTATACGACTCATGCTCGACCTTTCGGTCTCCGTGTTCCGAGGCCATGTCTGTACATGCTAGGCTCGTCAAGTTAACCCTAAGTGTTTTCGCTGTGTAAAACTGTCTTACACCCGTTGTATGTGAACGTAAGAATCCATCACACCCGATCATCACGTGGTGCTTAGAAGCGACGAACTGTAGCAACGGTGCACAGTTAGGGGAGAACACTTCTTGAAATTTTGTAAGGGATCATCTTATTTACTACCGTCGTCCTAAGCAAACAAGATGCATAAACATGATAAACATCACATGCAATCAAATAGAGTAGTGACATGATATGGCCAATATCATATAGCTCCTTTGATCTTCATCTTCGGGGCTCCATGATCATCTTGTCACCGGCATGACACCATGATCTCCATCATCATGATCTCCATCATCGTGTCTTCATGAAGTTGTCAAGCCAATGACTACTTCTACTTCTATGACTAACGCGTTTAGCAATAAAGTAAAGTAGATTACATGGCGTTCTTCAATGACACGCAGGTCATACAATAAATAAAGACAACTCCTATGGCTCCTGCCGGTTGTCATACTCATCGACATGCAAGTCGTGAATCCTATTACAAGAACATGATCAATCTCATACATCACATATATCATTCATCACATCCTTTTGGCCATATCACATCACATAGCATACCCTGCAAAAACAAGTTAGACGTCCTCTAATTGTTGTTGCATGTTTTACGTGGCTGCTATGGGTTTCTAGCAAGAACGTTTCTTACCTACGCAAGACCACAACGTGATATGCCAATTGCTATTTACCCTTCATAAGGACCCTTTTCATCGAATCCGTTCCGACTAAAGTGGGAGAGACTGGCACCCGCTAGCCACCTTATGCACCAAGTGCATGTCAATCGGTGGAACCTGTCTCACGTAAGAGTACGTGTAAGGTCGGTCCGGGCCGCTTCATCCCACAATACCGTCGAAACAAGATTGGACTAGTAACGGTAAGCATATTGAACAACATCAACGCCCACAACTACTTTGTGTTCTACTCGTGCAAAGAATCTACGCAATAGACCTAGCTCATGATGCCACTGTTGGGGAACGTAGCAGAAATTCAAAATTTTCCTACGCGTCACCATGATCTAGCTATGGAGAAACTAGCTACGAGTAGAAGGAGAGTGCATCTACATACCATTGTAGATCGCTAAGCGGAAGCATTCAAGTGAACGGGGTTGATGGAGTCGTACTCGTCGTGATTCAAATCACCGATGATCAAGTGCCGAACGGACGGCACCTCCGCGTTCAACACATGTACAGCTCGACGATGTCTCCCACGCCTTGATCCAGCAAGGAGAGAGGGAGAGGTTGAGGAAGACTCCATCCAGCAGCAGCACAACGGCGTGGTGGTGATGGAGGAGCGTGGCAATCCTGCAGGGCTTCGCCAAGCACCTACGGGAGAGGAGGAGGTGTCACGGGAGGGAGGGAGGCGCCAAGGGCTCAGGTATGGATGCCCTCCCTTCCCTCCACTATATATAGGGGCAAGGGAGAGGGGGGAGGCGCAGCCTTTCCCCTTACTCCAAGAAAGGGGTGCGGCTAAGAGGGGGGGAGGAGTCCATCCTCCCCAAGGCACCTCGGAGGTGCCTTCCCCTTTGAGGACTCTTCCCTCTAGGGTTCCCTAGGCGCATGGGCCTCTTGGGGCTGGTGCCCTTGGCCCATGTAGGCCAAGGCGCACCCCCTACAGCCCATGTGGCCCCCCGGGGCAGGTGGCCCCACCCGGTGGGCCCCCGGGACCCTTCCGGTGGTCCCGGTACAATACCGATGACCCCGAAAATTGTCCCGATGGCCGAAACAGGACTTCCTATATATAAATCTTTACCTCCGGACCATTCCGGAACTCCTCGTGACGTCCGGGATCTCATCCGGGACTCCGAACAACATTCGGTAACCACATACAAGCTTCCTTTATAACCCTAGCGTCATCGAACCTTAAGTGTGTAGACCCTACGGGTTCGGGAGACATGCAGACATGACCGAGACGTTCTCCGGTCAATAACCAACAGCGGGATCTGGATACCCATGTTGGCTCCCACATGTTCCACGATGATCTCATCGGATGAACCACGATGTCAAGGACTTAATCAATCCCGTATTCAATTCCCTTTGTCTAGTGGTATTTTACTTGCCCGAGATTCGATCGTCGGTATACCGATACCTTGTTCAATCTCGTTACCGGCAAGTCACTTTACTCGTTCCGTAACACATCATCCCGTGATCAACTCCTTGGTCACATTGCGCATATGATGATGTCCTACCGAGTGGGCCCAGAGATACCTCTCCGTTTACACGGAGTGACAAATCCCAGTCTCGATCTGCATAAAACAATAGATACTTTCGGAGATACCTGTAGTGCACCTTTATAGTCACCCAGTTACGTTGTGACGTTTGATACACCCAAAGCACTCCTACGGTATCCAGGAGTTACACGATCTCATGGTCAAAGGAAGAGATACTTGACATTGGCAAAGCTCTAGCAAACGAACTACACGATCTTTGTGCTATGCTTAGGATTGGGTCTTGTCCATCACATCATTCTCCTAATGATGTGATCCCGTTATCAACGACATCCAATGTCCATAGCCAGGAAACCATGACTATCTGTTGATCACAACGAGCTAGTCAACTAGAGGCTCACTAGGGACATATTGTGGTCTATGTATTCACACGTGTATTACGATTTCCGGATAATACAGTTATAGCATGAATAAAAGACAATTATCATGAACAAGGAAATATAATAATAATACTTTTATTATTGCCTCTAGGGCATATTTCCAACAGATCATGTATATAGGCATCACGTCCATGACAAGTAGACCGACTCCTGCCTGCATCTACTACTATTACTCAGCAAATCGACCGACTCCTGCCTGCATCTAGAGTATTAAGTTCATAAAGAACAGAGTAACGCATTAAGAAAGATGACATGATGTAGAGGGATAAACTCATGCAATATGATATAAACCCCATATTTTTATCCTCGATGGCAACAATACAATATGTGCCTTGTTGCCCCTGCTGTCACTGGGAAAGGACACCGCAAGATTGAACCCAAAGCTAAGCACTTCTCCCATTGCAAGAAAGATCAATCTAGTAGGCCAAACCAAACTGATAATTCGAAGAGACTTGCAAAGATACTTAATCACACATAAAAGAATTCAGAGGAGATTCAAATATTTCTCATAGATAAACTTGATCATAAACCCACAATTCATCGGATCTCGACAAACACACTGCAAAAAGAGTTACATTGAATAGATCTCCAAGAAGATCGAGGAGAACTTTGTATTGAGATTCAAAGAGAGAGAAGAAGCCATCTAGCTAATAACTATGGACCCGAAGGTCTGTGGTAAACTACTCACAACTCATTGGAGAGTCCTTGGAGATGATGTAGAGGCCCTCCATGGTTGATTCCCCCTCCGACGGAGCGCCGCTGAAGGCTCCAAGATGGGATCTCGCGGATACAGAAAGTTGCGGCGGTGGAATTAGGTTTTCGTGGTGCTCCTGGATGGTTTCAGGGTACGTGGGTATATATAGGAGGAAGAAGTAGGTCGGTGGACGTTTGAGGGGCCCACGAGGGTGGGGGCGCGCCCACCCCCTGGGGGTGCACCGGGCACCCTCGTGGCCGCCTCCTCTGTTGCTTGACGTCCACTCCAAGCCCCTGGATTGCGTTTGTTCCAAAAAGATCGCTCCCAAATGTTTCATTCCGTTTGGACTCCGTTTGATATTCCTTTTCTTCGAAACACTGAAATAGGCAAAAAAACAGCAATTCGGGCTGGGCCTCCGGTTAGTAGGTTAGTCCCAAAAATGGTATAAAAGTGTAAAGTAAATCCCATAATCATCCAAAACGGGTAATATAATAGCATGGAACAATCAAAAATTATAGATACGTTGGAGACGTATCAATGACTCACATATCACTATCTCCATATCGCAAAACTATTGCAAGGAATCAAGTTTTTAATATCCAATGATCTTCAGGAAAGTTTTTATTATATCCCTCTTGAATATCTATCACTTTGGGACCAAATTCATATCTTATGCAAATTACCATTGCTATTATCAACTCTCAAAAAGATTTAAGTGAAGCACGAGAGCATATATTTCTTCAAAAGAAAAATCAACTCTCAAAATAATATAAGTGAAGCATGAGAGTGCATTTCTTTAAAATTTTCTAACTCTCAAAATAATCTAAGTCAAGCATGAGAGCATATTTCTGCAAAAATTACTACTCTCAAAATAATCTAAGTGAAGTATGAGATCATATTTCTTCAAAATTAAAACACCACTGTGCTCAAAAAGATTTAAGTGAAGCACTAGAGCAATTTTAACAAATCATGATATCATAATGGCTCTCTCAAATAGGTGTGTCCAGCAAGGATAATTGTGAAAAACTAAAAAACAAAACAAGAAAATACTCATATAATACAAGACGCTCCAAGCAAAAATCATTATATATGTGACGAATAAAAAATAGCTCCAAGTAAAATTATCGATGGTCGTTAGAAGAAAGAGGGGATGCCTTCCGGGGCATCCCCAAGCTTAGTTGCTTGGGAGTCCTTGAATATTACCTTGGGGTGCCTTGGCCATCCCCAATCTTAGGCTCTTGTCACTCCTTATTCCTTCATACATCGTGATCTCACCCAAAACTTGAAAACTTCAATCACACAAAACTTAACAAAACCTTCGTGAGATCCGTTAGTATATTAAAGCAAATCACCACTTTAAATAATGTTGCTAACCCATTCATATTTTATTATTGCATTATACCTACTTTATTATAACTTTACCATGGCTTAGACACCCCGATACAATCCATAGATTCATCAAAATAAGCACACAATGCAACGAAAATAGAATTTGTCAAAAACTGAACAGTTTGTAGTAATCTGAACTTTGACCATACTTCTGTAACACTAAAAATTCTGAAAAATTAGGAAAATGTGGGAAATTTGTATATAAATTATGTACAAAAAATTCAAAGCAAAAGCATGTTTCTGTAAATTTACAAAATTCCAGAACTGGGCGCAAAAGTTTATGCTTTTCAACAGAATCAAGTCAATTATCACCCAAACCATCCTAAAGGCTTTACTTGGCACAAAAACTAATTAAAACATGAAAAGAACAATCATAACAGTAGCATAACTGTGTATTTATTAAATAACAGAAAATAAAAAAATAAATAAAGGATAACTATTGGGTTGCCTCCCAACAAGCGTTGTTGTTTTATGCCCCTAGCTAGGCATAATGCGTAGTTTCAAGTGTTGTCATCTTTGGTTTTTGCTCCATAGGTTGCCCTCATGATTGAGTAATATGGTGGCTTAATTATAGTTCTAGGGAAGTGTTCCATACCCTTCTTTAGTGGAAACTGAAATTCAATATTCCCTTCTTTCATGTCAATCACAGCACCTATAGTTCGTAAAAATGGTCTACCAAGTATTAAGGGACAAGACGGATTGCAATCAATATCAAGTACAATAAAATATATGGGTACATAATTCCTATTTGCAAGAATAAGAACATCATTAATTCTTCCCAAAGGCTTTTCAATAGTAGAATCCGCCAAATGCAAATTAAGATAACGTTCTTCCAAATTGGTAAAACCTAGCACATCACATAGAGATTTCAGAATTGTGGAAACACTAGCACCGAAATCACATACAGCATTGCACTCATAATTTTTTTATCTTGACATTAATGGTGGGTTCCCATTCATCATATAATTTTCTAGGAATTGAAATCTCTAATTCTAACTTTTTCTTCTAAGGCTTTCATCATAGCTTCTACAATATGTTTGGTAAAAGTGTTATTTTGTTCATATGCGTTGGGTGAATTTAACATGGATTGTAACAAATAAATGCATTCAGTCAAAGAGCAACTATCATAATTAGTCATTGTAATCGAAAAGAGTGGGCACATCACTAGTTAAACTTTTTACCTCTCCAAACTCACTTTTATCAATTTTTTCAACAAGATTTTCATCCTCCGAACTATGGGGACGCATTCTAGCTAAAGTTGACACTTCTTAAGTCCCTTTATCATCAAGTTCGATATTACTAAACAAGGAATCAATGGAAGAAACACCAATCATTTTAACATCTTCATCATTACTATGAAAAAAATTGGGCGGAATCACCTTTTCTAAGAATTCTCGTTTAGCTCTTAGCATAGCGGTTCTCTTCTTACTCTCATCCATGTAGACATATAAAGCTTTAATTGATTCATTGATATCAACTTTGGGTGGCAAAATTTTAATCTTAAGATTTTCCACATCATGTGTAATTCTATCAGTGCTCCTAGACATACGTGAATTTTACTCAATTTTTCTTCTATCCTAGTGTTGAAAACTTTTTGAGCATTAATAAATTCTTTGATATTATTCTCAAGATCAGAGGGCATCCTATTTTTAGTATTATAAGAAGTACCATAGCAATTGCCATAATTATTAGAGGAACTTCCAGGGAACGGCCTAGGATTGAAATTACACCCTATAAGCATTATTATTAAAGTTGTTTCGTGAGACAAAATTCACATCTACGGGATCATTATTTTGCTCAATCAAAATGGACAAAGTCACATCATTAAGATCAATAGGAACATTTTTACTAGCAACCAATTTCATAAGTGCATCAACTTTATCACTCAAGGTACTAATCTCTTCAATAGAATTAACCCTTTTACTAATAGGTGCTTTATCGGTATGCCATTGTGAATAATTTGCCATGATATTATCAAGTAATTTAGTGGCTTCATCCAAAGTAATTTCCTTAAAAGTACCACCCGTAGCGGAATCTAAAAGATTTCTAGAGACAAAATTCAATCCCGCATAAACTTTTTGTATGATCATCCACAAATTTAAACCATGAGTAGGGCAATTCCTTAGCATTAATTTCATCCTTTCCCAAGATTGTTCAACATGTTCATGTTCATGTTCAAGTTTCTTGAAATTCATAATTTGATTTCTAAGGGAAATAATTTTCACGGGAGGAAAATACTTAGTAATAAAAGCATCTTTGCACTTATCCCAAGAATCGATACTATTTCGTGGCAAAGATGAAACCAAATTTTTGCGCGAACCCGCAAAGAAAATGGAAGTAATTTCAATTTCACAATATCATTGTCGACATCTTTTTTTTGCATATCACACAATTCTACGAAAGTGTTTAGATGGACGCGGCATCCTCATTAGGATTACCAGAAAATTGCTCTTTCATAACAAGATTCAGTAAAGCGGCATTAATATCATAAGACTCCGCACTAGCGGAGGGAGGAGAAATCAGAGTACTAATAAAATCATTATTATTAGTATTGGAAAAATCACACAACTTTGTATTTTCTTGAGACATTATGACTACGCAAACAAGATCACAAGCAATAAAAGATCAAACAAGAAAAAGGCAAACGGAAAATATTTTTGGAATTTTTTGTAGAACTTTTTAGAAGTGGGGGAGATGAAAATGAGAGGAAAATTGCAAATAAAGTAATTGCAAGTAGATGAAAGTTTATGCATAGGTACTTGGTAAATGTTGATGATGTCTCCCTGGCAACGGCGCCAGAAATTCTTCCTACTACTTGTGAGTTGTGTTGAGATTTCCTCAAAGAGGGGAGGATGATGCAGTACAGTAGAGATAAGTATTCCCTTCAGTTATGAAACCAAGGTAATCAATCCAGCAGGAGCACGAAGCAACACTATCTAAACAGCACCTCCACACAAACAACAAATACTTGCAACCCAACGTGTAAAGAGGTTGTCAATCCCTCAATGGTTACGAGCAATATTAAATGGTATAGTCTTTGATAGATAGATCAAACTAAAATACAAAATAAAATAAATAAAAGAAAATTGCAGCAAGGTATGTTAGGATTTTTATATCATAAAAGATAGACCCGTGGGCCATAGTTTTCACTAGAGGCCTCTCCCCAGAAAATAGCATACGGTGGGTAGACAAATTACTGTTGAGCAATTGATAGAAAAGCAGATAATTATGACGATATCCAAGGCAATGATAAAACATATAGGAATCACGTCCAAGATCAGTAGACCAAAACGATTCTGCATCTACTACTATTACTCCACACATGGACCGCTATCCAACATGCTTCTAGTGTATTAAGTTCATGGAAAAATGGAGTAATGCATTAAGCAAGATGACATGATGTACACAAGATAAACTCACGTATGAATAAACCCCATCTTTTTACCCTTAATAGCAATGATACATACGTGTCATGTCCCCTTCTGTCCCTGGGATTGAGCACCGCAAGATCAAACCCATCACAAAGCACCTCTTCCCATGGCAAGATAAATCAATCTAGTTGGCCAAACCAAACCATTAAATCGGAGAAGAAATATGAAGCTATCTTAATCATGCATAAAAGAGTTCAGAGAAAACTCAAATAATATTCATGGATAGATTTGATCATAAACTCACAATTCATCGGATCTCAACAAACACACAGCAAAAAGTCATTACATCAAATAGATCTCCAAGAACAAGGAGAACATTGTATTGAGAAACATCGAGAGAGAAGAAGCCATCTAGCTACTAACTATGGACCCGTAGGTCTGTGGTAAACTACTCACGCATCATCGGAGGGGCAACAAGGTTGGTGAAGAACCCCTCCGTGATCGATTCCCCCTCCGGCGGAGTACCGGAGAAGGCCTCCGGATGGGATCTCTCGAGAATAGAGGCTTGCGGCGGCGGAAAAAGTATATCGTGGACTTCCCCGAGGGTTTTCTGATTTTCGGGTATTTAGATAGGTGGAGTTAGGTCAAACGGAGCCACGTGGGATCCACCACCCATCAGGGCGCACCTGCACCCCTGGGCATGCCCTGGTGGGTAGTGGGCCCATGCTCCCACATCTGGTCTTCTCCCGAAGCTTCTAGTGTCCCTTATGTATAGGGAAAAAATATCCAAAAAATTTCATGGCATTTTGACTCCATTTGGTATTGATATTCCGCGAAACCATAAACAAGCAAAAAAAACAGCAACTGGCACTGGGCACTGAGTTAATAGGTTAGTCCCAAAAAATGATATAAAGTTGCTTGTAAATGTATATAAAACATGCAAGATTGATAATATAATAGCATGGAACAATAAAAAATTATAAATACGTTGGAGTCGTATCAACCTTCTCCGCGTGCTCCCTCTCTCTGGCCTCGTGGAGCCCTTGAGCTTCATATGCCGCGATCGCATGCGACATCCCTGGTGGTCGCTTGGTTGCGTCTGTAACCCCCTCGGGCTCCTCGTCCTCCGCGGGGACCACGCCGGACTCGGTATCTCCCTCACCGGCTTCGTCGCTGGCCTTGGCATATTCATCGCCGGCCTTCACACCGGCCTCGCCCTCGCTGGCTCGGGAGGAATCGGCCTCTGCAAGACCGTCGACACCCCCATCGTCATCCCCGACTGGGCCCACGGGCGCATCTTCGGCCGGTCCCTCGGCGCCTTCGTGCCCGCGTCCAGCGGCCTCGCCGGAGGCCTCTCCCTAGGTCACGTCGCCACCGGTTGCGGCCCCTCATCGCCGTGGCCCTCCCCCGCCCCCTCCACTGCCTCATCATTCCATGGTGACGCGTGCCAAGGATGGGGTTCGTCAGCTAAACCCGCGCTACCACAACCTCAGTGTCACGACCATCTCTCTAGTCCCGCACTCGGTGTAGTATGCGTTGAGTAATCCGCATTGGACTGATGCACTCATCGCCAACCAGACTTGGACCTTGGTCCCTCGTCCTCTCGGCGCCAACATCATCTCCGACAAGTGGGTTTTTAGACATAAGCATCTTCCAGATGTCTCCCTCTACAGGTACAAGGCTCGCTCGGTTGTTCATGGATTCGCACAGCATGCTGCTATAGACTTCTCCGATACTTTATCTCCTATTGTCAAACCCACCACGATCCCTGTCGTTCTACAGCTCGCCGCCTCTCGGCGATGGCCCGTACATCAGCTCGACATCAACAATGCCTTCTTGTACAGCCATCACCAGGAGCGTGTTCTCTGTCAGCAGTCGACCGATTTTGTCGCCCACAACGACCTGATGACATCTGCATGTTGTCATGGTCCTTATATGGCCTGAAACAGGTCCCTTATGCGTGGTACCAGCGCATCGCGGCATTCCTTGCTGCTCTCAGTTTTCACAGCACCACCTCTGACACGTCGTTATTCGTGCTTCATCAGGCCGATCATGTCGTCATGCTCCTGTTGTATGTTGATGACATTGTCATTACTGCATCCAAAGAGGACCTTCTTCACGACATCATTGGTCGTCTTGCCTCCGAGTTTTGGTTGAAGGACCTAGGCGCATTGCACTTCTTCCTAGGCATTAATGTGTGACGTGACTCCTCCAGATTCTTCCTCCATCAAGGTAAATATGCTCTCGATCTGTTGGACCGTGCTGGCATGACTGACTTCAAGCCGGTCGCCAAGCCTGCTGAGGCCAAGCCGAAGCTCTCAGCCACAACTGGGTAGCCTGCCACCAATGTCGCGCTCTACCGTAGTATTGTTGGTGCTCTTCAGTACCTTACCACTACTAGGGAAAATCTTATAGGCAGGCGCTTACTAGTAGCGCGGGTTTATACCCCTCGCTGCTGCTACTTATTAGTAGCGTGTTTTTTACACCTCGCTGCTACTAACTTGATAGTAGTAGCGCGGGTTTTTAACCCTCGCTACTACTAAGCAGTCTCTACCGTGCCCCCCCCCCTAGGACATGCCATAGTAGTAGCGAGGGGTATGAACCCGCGCTACTACTAAGTTGATAGTAGTAGCGCGGGTTTATACCCCTTGCTACTACTAAGTACAAGGTAGGTGAAGTCTTTATAACCTCGACAGAATCCCTCCTCTCTCCCTTACTCTCCCCCCTCTGTCCATAGGCTCTCCCATTCCGCTTCTCCCTCCCACCCGTGATTCCCTTCCTCATCCGCCACCACCGCCGGCCTCGCACCTCATGCCTCCCCCAAATCTGGCGTCGTCCACTCCCGCCGCAGCCCCCTCCCCCTCCTTCCTCCTCCTTCTCTGATGTTGGAAGGAGAGGGAGATCCAGCAGAGCGCCATCCATGGCGGCGGCCAGATCCACCATGGACACAACCACATGTGAGTTGTTCTTCCTACTCCTCTCAATCTCTCTCTCTCTCTCTCTCTCTTCAGCTTCTAATCGTTTTCTCTTCTTTTGTAGTAGCAGCAGAGGAGAGGTGCAAGGATGAGTTGGGTCGGGAAGCACCATCACCATGGACGACTTCATCCCCTCCAGGACCAGCATCAGCACTAGATGAAGAAGACGTTGACGCCTAGCAGTAGCAGCAGCCTTGGATGAATTTATTTATTTTAATTCCTAATTAGTTAGTAGTAGCGCGGGAACCTTACCCGTGCTACAGCTAAGTAGTAGTAGCGTGGGTGGCAACCGCGCTACTACTAGCAGAAGTAGTAGTAGCGCGGGTTGGACCCATGCTACTGCTAAAAGTTAGTTGTGGCGTCGTATTAGTAGCGCGACCCCCGCGCTACTAATAGGTCATTACCCCGCGCTACTACTAGGGTTTTCCCTAGTAGTGTACGCTCACCAGACCAGACATTCAATTTGTGGTGCAGCAAGTTTGCTTGCACATGCACTCGCCGCGTGATGCTCACTGGTCCCTGGTCAAGCGCATTCTACGGTACATTTGTGGCATGCCAACCTATGGTCTTCGTCTTCGCGCCTTCGCCTCCACCGAGCTTCTTGCTTATACGGATGCGGATTGGGCCGGCTGTCCTGACACCCGATGATCCATGTTTGGATACTGTGTCTTCTTTGGTGACTCTCTTGTCTCGTGGTCCTCTAAGCGTCAACCCACCATCTCCCGCTCGACTGCCGAGTCTGAGTATTGTGTTGTTGCCAACATCATTGCTGAGACTTGTTGGTTGTGTCACCTGCTTGGTGAACTTCGTGTCTTACTTCCGAAGGCTGCAATGGTCTTTTGTGATAATGTGTCGGCCACCTATCTCACGGCCAATCTGGTGCAACACAAGCGCACCAAACACATTGAGCTCGATGTTCATTTTGTCCACGAGAAGGTTCAGTTGGGTCAGCTCGGTGTCCTTCATGTACTGACTACCCAACAGTTTGCCGACATCATGACCAAGGGGTTGCCAACTGTTCCATTCTAGGAGTTTCGTTTCAGTCTTTGCATCACCGACGCTGATGCTTCGGCAGCCGGGGGGGGGGGGTGTTGAACATGACATCTTTGTACTTATCTCTGATTAATCTTCATATGATCTCTAGCTTTGTATAGATTAACTACTAGAGATATTGTAGGGATTAGTTGGCTTGTCACGCAAGACATCACCTTTATATATTTGTAACAGACTCCGATGAATACAATAGAGTTGCATCCTATAGTCTTCTACACTTGTGTTTGCTCTCATATGCACGCTCATCGGATGTTCCTTTTCTCATTGCGCGTGCAGGCATTGCGAGTTTCTTCCTGTCATTCGGCTGCAGCCATTCTTGGCTTGTTGCTCTTCGATGTGAGCTCTCTCTTTCGGTTCTTTCTGTGTGGTCCATTTTATAAAACTGTGGTGGCCTAATCACCGATTTTTTTGGCAAGTTTTTTTGCTTCGTGCCGCTCAGAGCACTCGGTGTTGCTGCTATTCGATTGGGTGGGTCGTCCGTCTTAATCATTGGTGTCTCCCGTGTCGAGTTTTTCTCGCTTGGTTTCTTTATGTATGTTTGCTAGTTTATTCGCCTCTGATACGATTGGACCTCTTCGTGTTTGTTAATACGTGTGTCATGTTTCTATGTGTGGTTTCTTGTTGTGGATTTTCACGTTCCATTGTTGGTTCATGTGCACATGATGCATGTTGTTGTCTCTTTTGTGATACCTGCTTTGGACAGTATGGAAATACAATTTTCTTTCCCAATGATTTTTGGTGTCTATGAGGTTGGTGAAGACGCTGATGTGCTTGCCGGTTAGAGATTGAGTCGGGCATGGCCGTTTGGAAGGCGGACGACGTGTTGTTGGTCGGACTGTCTCGTGCGAAGGCATTGTTGTGCTTGCCGGGTAGAGAACTAGAGATCAAGTCGGGTGTGGCCGTTTGGACGGGTAGATGATGTGTTGTTGGTCAGACTGTCCCGTGATGGCGCGTCCAGGAATTGTCGGTGGAGAGTAAGAGGACTAGTGGGGGAGAGATGCTCGGGATTCACCATGGGACGTGTGGTCTCGCCTTGATTTGGTTGCGGGTTGTCAGACTATTATTGCATAGGGCCCGGTTATGTATTTATTTTGATTTTGTGGACCTTTTTATTCTTTCTTTTGGCTGTCTCTTTGTTTCTTGCGGGTTTGTTTTTCCTTTCTCTCGTTGCTATTCTCTCTTTTGCCCATAGTCAATGTTCCTATCATTGATGTTTAGCTAGCTGATATGTGTGGGTTACCCTGAACATGTGATTGCTCGCTTTGTGGAAGAGATGAAGATGGCTTTGTGCTGGCTGGGTAGGCATCGAGCTGGGTGCGTTCGTTTGGGCTGTCAAATGATCTGTTATTGGTCGAAACGTCTCGTGACGGTGCACCCGTGAATTGTTGGTGGTTGGTGCAGTTTCATCTTGGTTTGAGTGCATGCGCTTGGATTATTTATTGTGTGCGGCCCCGTTATGTATTTATTTTTGTTTCATCAACCTTTTCTTCTTTCCTTTGGCTTTCTCTTTGACTTTTCATGCAGACTTGGTTTTTTTTGTCCTGTGGTTAAGTTCCTCTTCTGCCTGTCGTCCATGTTTGTTGCGGTTTCGTGTCATATCATTGCTTCTTTCCTAGCTCATGTATGTAGGTTTCCCTAAACGCGTGGTTACTAGCTTTGTGGAAGGAAAAAAATTAGGTTGTTCCTGCATCTGGTTTCTATATTTTGGGGGTGTTGTCTACATGTTTTGACTGTCTCTTTTTGCTCGGCTCGTCGGTGATTCCCTGCTAGCCTGTGATATGTGGCTAGCCTTTGTGACAGTTGGTTTGGCTTTCAAGGAGTTTTGGTTCATTTGCTGAGATGGTCGTTATTTCTGTTTCGCTCGATGGCGAATTCTCTAGCCGTGGATGGCTAGTGTAGTTAGCTTGCTTCGCAGATTTGCAATACACAGAAGAATTAGTATGCTTGTGTATTGGTTTCACGCATGTGGGGCTTGTTAGAAGAAATCGGGAGACAACAAGAGACAAACAAAATGATTCAACTCTCTTTTTTATTGACTAGCAAAAGAGCCCGTGCGTTGCAACGGGAGAGAAAACATAACACACACTCTTAACCCAACAACCATCATTCAAGACCATAATAGGTCCATCTCCTTTATTTTTGCGAGGCATCATATTTGTGTTGCCGCTTATCCTCCTTCTTACCCTCGCCGGCGATGGCTCGGTGTTCACACAAAACAAAACAAAAACGTGTTTGAATATGTTTAATCCTAAGGTGTCTCTCTCTCCTCCCTCTCCCTCCCTCCCTCCCTCCCTCCCTCTCTCTCTCTCGCGCGCGCTTTCTCTCACTCTCGCGATGAGAAATGTGTTGTTTTTCTCTGCGACATTTTTCAGAGATATGCATGTGTAGTTATCGATGTTTTATTTTCTCTATACTGTTATAGTGGGGTGTTTATTTGCAATCCGGGTCGCCGCCGGTAAGAAAGGAAAATGGATCTTACGCTATAAATTATAAGTTTGCTCCCAAAACGATATTTTAAAATATTTAACAGGTAAAATTAACATCATATTTAGACTCCACATATTTTTCTAATAAAATTTCATATATAATATGTTAAAATCAAAGTTACGGTTTAAAAGATACGGATAATTTAGAAAATTATTTGTTCGACTTAAATATATTCCAAAATAATATTTAAAAATACTTAACAGGTGAAAATAATCTCATATTCATATTCTACAAATTTTTCTAATCAAATTTCATATATAACATGTTCAAATCGGAGTTACGGTTTTACATATATAACTTCGACGTGTTCAGCGAGTTCTTCGGTCTGTAGGCGCGGCCGTTTTTTTCCTTCTTTTTAGTAGACTTATTAGTATGTTTCTATATGTAAAAAAAGTTGTGAACCGCCTAAATATCGCCGAATGTATGTCGTGTTTGTCGAAATTTGCCCAATTTTTTTTTAAATTTAAAAAAGACCAGCCGATCGCCTCCACGCTCCATGCCGAAAATATCGCCGGTTCGCCCCTAAACGGCGCTTTTTTCTAGCCCTTAGGGAAACAGCTGGAGATGCTTTTAGGCCCGTTGAAAACCCATATATACTCCAATTAACAAGGTTTAGTATGGTCGTTCTGCAGTCTGTTTGGAAGACAAGCTCCCATATTGTACTTAAAGTCTCTTCATTTGCAGAGATTCCTATGCATGCCAGTGTTGCTCCCCGTTTTATCTGTTAGTCCGTGAGTTTTCCGCACGGTCTATTTTTGCTTCTCTTGTTTTCTTTTCTAACACCTTTTGTGTTTCAGTCTATTTTTAGATGTGATTGGCAAGGTGGTTGCTATCTCAGATGTGTCGCCCGTCCAGTCATACCATCAGGAGCAGCCTTCTCATACCAGGATGGTCGTTCCTACTCCCTCCCTCCGCAAATACTCGTCGAAGAATGGATGTATTTAGACGTATTTTAGTTTCAGATACATTCATTTTTATCAATTTCTCCGACAAGTATTTTCGAACAGAAGGAGTACAATCCTACTGATCTAGGGTGGGTTACAGCCTCTGTTTCTGCTACCAGGTTTCTTCTTGCCATCTTGCAATTATAGGATGCGTTGTTGGCTACAATGGATATGAATTAGCCTTGTTCTTAGGGGCAATCATGCAAATGAATTTCCCATTGAAGAGGTGCTTGTTGCGGGTGAGAAGGCTGATGTGGTCTTGATCTTTGTGGGGACACTTCCCAAGATGTTGAAAGATACCGTGTTGCCTATGTGTGTGTTATCAACCTATCTTTCCTCATGGCTTGTGCTTGGCCCTATGACTAATTGTAGGTGTGTTGTGCCTCAGTTGTAGTGCTGCATGTTGCTGGTACATCGGTGAAGAAAATTTGTTCCGTAATAGGTGATTTCTCTTGTTTGTTTTGGCCCAGTCTCATTTTCTCAGGTTCACCTGGTTATTTACTTCCATTTACGTTGTTCTGTAGCCTGGGCACAAAGTTTGCTCCTCCTATTGTTTCTACTCCTACAGAATAGGGGGGTCTTTTGTTTGCGAGGAGTCGGTTGTGAAGATGTGGGGACCCCGACTCATAAGTTGAGATCATCGAATGCACTGTACAGTGATCCCAGAGATCAATGCTCACTGAACACACAGAAACTGAATAACAAGAGTCTTACATTCATACATACCGTTTTACACAAGTAGGACCATTATGGTCAAGTCTTGAGTGTATCATCGCAGTGGAAATCTTCAATAACAACTTGGACCCATGCCATCTGCCTTAACCCTACAGGCATTCTGACTGGGAAGCGTCCTAGCTCGCATGTTCGTCACCAAGGTACTCTTCATCATATCCTGTTCTTTCATGCCTGGCCAATAAAATAACCAGTGGCAAGCCAATGAGTACTTTGAATGTACTCGCAAGCAACCCATGTTTTGGTTCAAGATACAACAATGCATGATATAGATAAAATTTTGCAGAAAGCTAGTTTTGAGTGCAATGACATGTTCAATAACTTGTAAGACATGCATCAGGAGAATTCAAGTAACCATGAGGACAGGTTACAGATATCAACATAAATAGAGTGGGCATCAACCCAACTCAATCATGTCAAGTCCTTTGACTTGATCCAAGTAGATCTTCCCACTTATCCAAACACACACACTAGTTTGTAAACATGTGGACGTAGCCCAAGAGCGGTTACCCAACTGTCCTTGACCGTGGACACGGCTATTCGAATAGTTTTACACTCTGCAGAGATTGCACACTTTACCCACAAGATCCGGGGACCTTCCGTGTCATCCACGACCCGCGATACCTCAAGTACCCGGGGTAAGCACCCCGATCACTACCTTTTCCTAGACGACACTAACAAGGAGTCCACTCGTTGTTCCGTATCCTCATGATGTACATCATACGAGACTCACTCGAGATTGTAACATCCGAGAGGGGACGCAATGGTGTATCCGGTGCCCTGTAAAAACAGTCATGGCCGCCCTACCTGGCACGACCCCGTCCCGAGAGAGAGCACCAACTCTCCCCCAGCACTAGTAATGCGGGCTCCAAGCTAGTATCGGCTTAGGTAATCAATAATGCCCTTTCCCATACAAGGGTAGAGTGGTTGCGCATGTAAGGTTGGAATAACGGTCGCAACTTAAACCAATCCATTTTGAAAACAACACACACTTGCCTCGGTACACCACTTCGTCATCAAGTGGCTACCCAACTCATCATCTCCCCCGGGCATAAGTGGCACCCGATGGGGTTTTCGAAAAGTCTTTAGAAAATACTTCGTCTCCATCACCATGCATATACCCGTCCCTTTTTGCGTAGCATCTACTTTAGCATCCTACCTACTCCCACCGGCATAACCCTCATAGAAAGGTAGGGTCATGCATCATGCAAGTGTCAACGAGAAAAGCAACAGAGGCAAACCACCTCAAGTGGTCACCATTTTATCATGACTTCGATGCAAGCAATAAAAGTGCCATATGACATGCATAAAAAGGGTTTCTTAGACATGGTCAAAGGGCTGCTTGCCTGTTTTAACAAAGTCTTCGAGGTCTTCAAATATCTCTGGTCCAACTCCGAGCATTTCGTCTACTTCATCAACTATCGTCGAAAACAACCATAATAAGCAACATGACCAGGCAAAAATAAAAGTGCTCTAAAAATGTGAGTTGGACTTTTCTAGGATGCCTCTGGTCATATGAGGAATGACCAAGGTGATTTCATTGAAAGTGGATCAATGGATATTTCTAAACATTTCGATATGATGGAATCAAGGGATTTGTGGATTTGGAAGAAGTGTACAGAAGAATTACTTTGAAAAATGAGCAAAGGCACCCATTTCACAAGGAATAATTTTAGAAGCACCTAGGAGTTGGTTTCACTGGATTTGGAGTTCAAATGATTTTCCTATGAATTTGCAAAGTTGGCAATAAATGGAGAAGTGGACCAATATTCTATGTGGCGTAGAAGGTACTAGCAAAAATGTTCAAAAACTAAGTTTTGAACTTATAAGCATCTAGGAATTTGAATCATAGAATTTGGATCAAAAATGGGCTCTCTGTGATTTTCTAAAGTTCATCACAGAAATGGAAAAACAAGATTTGATAAATGTTTGTGAAGAAAAAGTTCCTGGAAAAATGTGCAAGTTGCACCATGAGATAGATCACGATTTTATGAGCTACTAGAAATTTTAATCATCAAATTTTGAGTCCATCTGAATTCTCTAGAGATTTTACAATATTTATAAAAAGAGAAAAAGGAAGAAAAGATGTCAACCTTATAAAGCGCACTGGGCGAAGCCCAGCTAAACAGCACCTACTGGGCTCGGCCCAGTGGCTCAGCTGCGCGAGGGAGGAGGTGACGCCGAAGGCGCACTACAGGAGAGCGCCACCCGGCGGGGCAAGCGGATCGGCTAGAAGCCGTTTCCACTTAACCCGACTGGTGGGCCGGCTCGGTCACCTCTGCCGCTGACGGGCGGGCCCCCTGCCAGCTGGCGGGGTGGTCGTCCGCTACCTCGCGCCTGAGGGAGAGGAGTGACAGGGGAGGCACGGCCAAGCGGCACCGGCGCCTGTCCCGGCGGCTCCGGTCACCTGCGATGGTGCCCAGCACACCGGAGGACTCAGCGTAGTGCGCCGATCCTGTCCATGTGCTTTGGGCCCGTGGAGGAGCTCGGGATATCACGAATTTTGGCGGCGGCCTGCGGCGATTCTTTGGCTGTGGAGGAGGATAGGGGACGCGGGAGAGAGAGAGAGGGCTGATCCAGAAGGACTAGGGGAGGGGGAGAGAGTGAATGGAGATGAGGGAGAGACCAGGGGAGGCCCTATAAGGCGAGGCCATGGTGCACCGTGAGCCAAGCTCACGGGTGCCCGCGGAAATCGAGGTGGCGGTCGAGGGAGGGTTCCTGGATGGGTCAGTGGCGCTCATGGAGTTCGTCCAGGAGCGAGGGAGGTGATAGGGGGAGCAGGGCGATGCCAGAGGAGGTCCCGCACGAGTGCAACTACCGGTGAGCTTGGGCGGCGTTCGGGTGAGCTCGACAGGGGCAAAGGAGGCCGAGGGGCGAGGGGCCCGACAGCTAGGCGTGTCACGCACGCCGAGGCGGACTCGGGGGACACGCTCCCGGCGCCCAAGGTCGTCGGGAGGCTTGGGGCAAAGAGAGGCAACAATGCAAGGGCGCACTGTAGCGCGCTCCAGAGCATGCATATGGTCGGCATGGCCACTTTAAAAGGTCAGGGGCATGTCCACTTGTGTCCTGGAGCTTCCTTGGATGCTCTAGAGTGGTCAGGAGCTAGGTGGGGCGCTGCATATAGAAATGAGAGAGAGGAGGAGGAGTTGCCATGGGTAAACAAAGAGAGAAAGAGATGGGTTTTACCCCCAAATAATTGAGCTGTTGAAGGAGGAGAGTTACTGGAGGTAGGAGGTGACCTGGGGCAGCTGTGGTAAAAACATAGGGTCATGGAGATTAGTGTAAGTGGTCAAAACAGGAGTTTTAGTAAAATGCCAGAAGGTGTTTGTTGCTGGTTTGGGAAAGAATATGAACTCCACTTGTCATGAGGCTTGACAGGGTCAAATGGCATGATATAATAATAGGTTCCACCAAGGTTGAGTCCATTTGGGCAAAGTTGCCAATGCAACTTTTGTAAACCCTAGAAATCAACACAAATGAGTTTTCCAAGATCTAGACATGCAAGACTATTCTCCTTGATGCACCACTTGGTGAAGTGTCATCATTTGAGGTTCTGAACATGTCCACAAAAGCTGAGATCAAAAGGAGAAAGTTGCCAATGTAGAGTTGTTCAAATTTGGTTCTGGACAGGAAGGGTTTGGGGGGCCCTTGGTCAAGTTAACTTGTTCTCCAACTTGTTCCACTTAGTCTAGATGAATAATTAGAATATTTGAGCATGTTCACAAGGTTTGAGATCATTTGGAAATGTTTGGCAATGTAAAGTTGCTCAAACTTCAAAATGGACAGAAATGGTTTTGAGGGGATTTGATGATGTTATATTGTTCTCCAAGTCATGAGACTTGGCACTATCATCTAATATGTCATATGTGACATGCTAGAATTTTCTTGGAATTTTTAGAGTATATTTCCTTTGTAAATATTTCAAAAGCTTGAAATATCCAGAAAGGGTTTTTGAGGGTTTTGATCAATATTTTGAACATGACCATGTGTTGAAACTCTTATATATGGACAATATATGTCCACTGAGTTTCCCTAGGTTTTACCAAATATTTTCAAAGCATAAAAATAATTTTAACCTATTAAAGACCATTTCTGGCCTAAAGAAAAAGCCTTTAAATAAAATAGGTAAATAACTTCTAAAATTATATTTTTGTGGTTTCTGGGTATCCTATATCTAATAGGAGTCAAATATATTTTTGGAAAGATTTTTACTTCCCTTAATTAAGTATTTGCAGTGCAAACCTCAATTCAGGGGGTTTTGGAAAACTAATTTTTTAAAAATACTATTTGGCCAAATTATTTTTGTAAGAAATTATTTTTATGTCGTATACACATGGCATAATCATTGGGTTCAAGAGTTTGGAGCAAGGAGATGAAGTATAGGAGTTGGAGGATTTATTTGATTTTTTTAGAGCACTTGCAAACAGCAGACAAAAACCAATCAAGGCAAGGTCCAAAACACTCAAAAGTTTTTGTCAAACCACATTTTATCCTGATTGTTAGCTTAAGTGTAGTGGCATGAAAATTATGGCGTGACAGAAGACTATTAGAGCATCTCCAATAGATGACTCAAATGTAAAAGTATCTAACTTTTGGACCGTCTGGGGCAAAAACGTTGCTCCAACAGACGGTCCATATGCAAAAAAAACTGGACTGTGGCCTCCTCGTGATGTAAAATACAACACCTCTCGGTGCAAATTTACATCACGAGGTGCATCTGGTCCAAAACCAGCCGCCGCCCGCGAATGCCCAACCGCCACTTCATTTCCTTTCTCGAAGACCAGCTGGCCGGAATCCGCCGCCGCGAACACCCAAAACCTCACCGTCGGCGCCGCCACCACTCCACATCCCCGCCGTCGCCCCCGTCGCCTCCCTCGCCGGTAGCCGGCTCGCAGCTGCCCGGACGCCGCCGAATCGGGAGGCAGCCGGCGCGGGATTCGGCGCCTCCGGTGGTCCGGCTGCCGTGGTAGGCCTCCGCCGGGTCTTAGGCTGCCGCCGACCTCCTCCCCGTCGGCCGTGAGCCTCTCCACGGCCGTTGCGCCGGCCGCACGACTGCCGCACCAAGCCCTCCGCCCGGCTGCCGAACTATTCTTCGCCGCCCGCCGAGCTCCTCTTGGCCGACCTCCAAGCTCATTTCTTATCACCGCCGCCGTCCGGAGCCGACCGTAGCCGTCAGCAGCAGCCAATCCAACCGGCGGCCATCTTCTTCCACTGCGTGCACAAGGTGTTCGACAGAATTCCCCAAGACATCTCCAACCGGTTTTGGACCATGAATGTGGACCATCTATTGGAGTTGCTCTTTTGAACCATGAATTTGGACCATCTGTTGGAGTTGGCCTTTTTTCAGAGCTCCAAAACGCACTTTTTAGCGGTTCAAATTTTACATCTCCGGTTTTGGACCGTTAAAATTTGGACCATCTATTGAAGATGCTCTTAAGGAAATGATTGGTCTCGGCCCTTTTGAGAATGAGGTACCCTTGCGGTGTTTCGGGTGCAATGTTGTTATTGTTTTCTTCTGGAGCGCCTGTCTTAATTACATGTTACCTTTTTGATGCAGCACAAGCAGTCTATTTGCACTGTCAGAGTTCTAATCCTAGGTGTTGATCAGCGCTGGTGGTTCCTTTCGTGTGCTCTATGTTGCAAGGGTGTTGTTGTTTGTGGTGGCGAGTACTGATGCAAAGATGTCAGCTGTCTCTCGTTCCCTTGGTTATATTTATTAACTTTTCGATGCCTGCCCAGTGACTTGGGATGGGATTCACAGGTACTCCATATGCACCGCGTCATCGGATGACTCCGCTGAGGCCGAGCTCATGATATTTGTAGGGTCGCTAGTGAGCTTATTAGGAAGTCGCTCATCAAAATGCTCCAACTGAGGTATCCAGGGTTTACCTCCACAAATGATCTTACACAGGTGGGAGGTGGTTGGGCAGATCATCGTGCAGAAATTCAAGCTTGTGGCAAGTATCTTGAAGAAAAGCTTTTCGGCGGCGAATGGTATGTTATCATTTCAAGTGGTTAGGATCGTGGAGACATACAAGCGTGAGCTTCAGATGATAGGGTTTGGTCCTAGTTCTGTAGAAGATGGAGGCTCGCCTTCTTCATGGTCATGCATTTGCTGTACGTTGTGAATGGAAAGAGTCCTCTTGTTGACACCCGATCATCTGACATTCAGGTGCGCTTCGTACTTTTTCATTGTCATGGTCCTGTTTCATTTTTCATTTCGTCGCCTGGGTATTTCCTGTAACGTTTCTTCAACGATTTGTGTGTGACTTAATAACACAGTAAGCATTGGTACTTGAGATAAATTCAGTTTATGTTACTAAGTACGTTGCATTGCAAAGACCTTAGCATCTCATCTACGTTTCGCCATCGTCATCGGGCTGTTTAACTACTAGTAGTAGCCAAAAACTGATATGCCCTCTGCAAAACATATTACATTTGTGAATGAATCATTTGGTGCAGTCTCTGAATTATATATCTCTCCGAAATACAATAAATACACATGTGTCCGGCATTCATTTCAACCAAAAACGCCCCATGCAAAGAGTACACAGCAACTGTGCATCCTCACATGGGTGCTATCAAAGCATCAGCCGGTGAGAAGGCCACGTCGAAACCTTCGTGACTACCGCACTGCTCAATTTGTACTTTGCTTGACTAGGTGCTACAGTGACATCGCACACGATAGGTGCTATTTGCCATTTGGTCCCTCCCTTCACAGGCCACTACCTACCTCCATGCACCGCAAGCCGTTACTTTTTTTAGTCTAAAAAACAGATGCTTACGCCGGTGTCAATTAGGTGTGTTACGGTGTGCATGTAACACGCAAGTATGTCATCGCCAGATTTTTCAAAAGGTAGATTGGACCCAGTAACTCCCATGCTTTTCCACTGGAGTGCATCTTGTCATCTTCTAGCCGCACAAGAGTAAAACCCACATTTAACAATATCCCGTTACCTGATTCTGTTCTTGAAAAGGAATTTCACATCACTTGTATCCGGTTGCCTCCTCGCGGTGATTTGTATCACAGCACCATCAGCAAGCATGCGCTGAACAACTCTTGTAATGTTTTTCGCGTCATCCATCCCGAGATGGTGGCTTCCAGCAATTGGGATTTGAAGCTCCCTCATCATTGTCATCATTCCAGTTGCCTGGCAAAACACAAGCCATGGAATGCAAGCTTTAGTTCGAAGATAAACACCTAATGAACAATCAGAAACTCTATTCTAATCTAATTCACTTACTCTTCTATTGTAGAAGTTGAGGTAGATATCCTTCAAATTGATCCACTCCATAAAGTAAGATGGCAATTTTATTTTTGAAACCTTGCACTGCTCAGGGACCTTCGTCTTCAAATCCCAATTACCACTGGTATATTGACAGAAACATGAGAACAGACACATTATGGAATCTGAAGCACTGAAAATAAATTCCACCATGGAAACCTAGCTTGGGTTAATAAAAAATGTACTGCAGACAGTGCATTTTGCATTTGGCAAAGACCCATTAAGCCAAAAGCAGTAACCCACTGGTTCCTGACTAAACCAATTTTGTAACATGTGCTTTGATCTCCAAATCTAGTACTCCCTCCAATCCATATTACTTGTTGCAGCTTTAGTACAAAGTTGTACTAAAGCTGCGACAAGTCATATGGATCGGAGGGAGTAGGCACTTTTGTGTTCTGAGGACTTGTGGATAACTTGAAGAAATTCCAGCCAGGAATTCCAAGTTTTGCCATTTTCATTAAACATTTCTAATCAGTTCTTAGTATCCATGATCCCAACCCTTTTGTGTAACTTGTGGATAATTTGAAGAAATTCCGGCCAGGAATTCCAAGTTTTGCCATTTGCATTTAACATTTCTAATCAGTTCCTAATATCCGTGATCCCAACCCTTGCCTAAAGATCTGGTCTGGGAATGCTAACTCTGCTAGATTGGCTCAGACCAAAGGCATGTCAATTAATACTAGACAATGAAACTTTATGTTGCAGGACTGGATGATCGAATTTGGAAGAAAATAAGACACTTGTGAATGACGGTATTTTTCTTCAAGACAATGTAGTATTAGAAGCCTAACGTACCAAGTAACGAATGCAGAACTGTTGAGGGATTCTCCTTGTTTCTGTTTCCACAATTTGTGACCTCCAATCCAGTCTTCAAACTCTTGAAGAACTTCCCCGAAAGGGATAGCAGTGTCATGCCATACACTTAAACATTGAACAACAGATAAAGTTGTTAGTATGTGTGACTCAAATTATTGAGAGCAAATGAGTACACATCAGGCTTCTAGACTATTTTAGTGTGATAATCTAATGACATGCTGCAAAAGTTGTTGCATATACATCCTCCAAAAGGGTTACTAATGCATCCTTGTTGCTATGCAATGCATCCTCACGTGACCAGCCAAGTGACAGGTTACATCCACGATCAGACAGAGGGCAAACCAAGTTTGAACAAAAAGAATCTTGAACTCGCATGTTAACAGAACAAGGTCAATGTGTGCTAATTCTGTAAATTCATATCTCAAATAATAAAATAAATAGTACTGAAGAGAGCAAAATAGTGCTGCACATACCGGTCAACTCCAAATTTTCCATATTTCCCTTCTATATATTCTTTTATTCGTTGCTCACTCATTGCAGTTGGGCGCACAAATCTACAATCAACATACAAGAGGGCAGAGTGTTGGCTAGTGGCTAATGATACTGTCAAAAGAAATAAGAAAATACCAGAAATGTATTAACTATCACAATCTACAGTTGTGCATAAGCCAAGAACACAGCACAGAAGAAGCTAACTTGTACAAGAGGGAAGAGGCATATGTTCTGGTGCCAGCATTTTATTTACTTATTCATGTATTTATTTCAATGTGGAATTCAAGCTTGTGGCGACGTATAAGAAGGAAATAGTCACATTCTCTTAATTATGGTTCATAAGTATTGATATCCTATGGTTTTATCAGATCGTACAAAACAAGAGAATGATAGATCCAAGAACTGGTTTTCATTTTGAGTACATACCAAACTCAAAAAGAATTTGCTACGTCAAATCATGGTTGAGTCTTGAGTGCGTATGCATATAACCAGGAAAAATGTAGTGCTGCTCAGCATTAGCTCAATATTTTGTCATGGTTCTCCATAGAACCCTTGATGGACTCCCCCTAAAGTAATGTTTTACGAAGTATATATATGTCACTAGCAGTTTCTATGTACCTATCTAATTCTAAGAATATTACCTTTCCCACTAATCATTTAATTTGCATCTTAGTACTCTGCTTTAATTGATTTGATTATTTCACAGCTTAATCTGCTTAGTCTCTCCAGTGTGGAACATAATAATAGAAGTGTAGGAAAAAAAAAAGATTTCATCGTTCTTCTCGATTTCATCTGTATGTTAAGCTAGACATTTTTCATGCTCTGTCTGAGCTTGAGAATAGTTGCTGGTGATTGATTGAACATTCATAGTGTACATAAGTGTTTTTAGAGATTCCACTATAGAGACTACATTCGGATGTATATAGACGCCTTTTAGAGTATAAGTTCACTCATTTTGCTCCGTATGTAGTCTATAGTGGAATCTCTTAAAAGATTTACACTTAAGAACGGAGGGAGTAGATTAGAGAGATCAATGTTGGAGGTCCTAACACTCAGTAACCGGTACTCACTCAGTCACCTCACCTGGAAGTGATTATATGGTAAGCAGGTTTGTACTCATTTTCTTCTAAAATAATGGATCTACGTATTTATATTACTAGGGGATTAAAAACCAACATGTTATTCTATTAGGAAAGCTAGAGTAGATGGAGCAGCAGTAGCAGCCACCTCCAAAAAATGAGATGCAATAGCAGCAGCCCCTGGTGTCAGAAAGAGAATGAGCATGAGCTTCTGCCACTTGTGAGAGCAGCCAAAGCAATAGCAGGCTCCACCTCCGCAAAATGGAGATGCAGTAGCACATCCCCTGGTGTCGGAGGGGGGGGGGGGGTGAAATTGTTATAGTGACTATCCCAAGTAATTTCCCATTATATTATACCAGTACATTGAGTATTCACCCGGTTATATCAGTTACATATGTAGAGAACTTGGTGAAGGCACATGTTAAAAGCACTCAGCCGAGTAAATCTGGTTTTTGTAACACCTTGCTGGCAATCTCATGAGTCATCTATGGTCCAAAGAGTTCGATAATCATTCAAATAAGCATATAGAAAACCAAATAACTTTAATATTCCATGATTTACAAATAAGCTGTACCTGTGAAATGAATCGATGAACTCCATGCTATGTGCGTCAATCATTACAACCGGAAATTCAAGAATTTCAACCTTTCCCTCCAAATCAAGAACTAAAAAATAATCCAGTTTCTGAGGTTTCACTTTATCTGCAGCTGAGGCATTCACCGGTAGGTCCATCGACAAATTATGATTGAATTTTTCAAGATGCAAAGCATCATCCATCTGTGGAAATACGAATCTAAATTACTACAGTGCTTTCACTAAATAATCAAGTATTAATGCAGTATTTTTATTAAGGGCTACAAAACTGTTTAAGGACATTCAAACGGAATGAACACTGCTACGCCAACCCAAAGATTTACTAATTTACTAATGTGAAAACTCATCTGATTACCATGCCACATAAAAGTTGGAGTACTCATCAAGACTAGTTCGGAATGCACTGAATAAAGTATTAATTGGGCTTTAAAGAATCCGTACCTGTTTAAACAGATACAGGACATACTGTCAATACGAAATAAAAAATAGAGTAGCTTTCCACATTGTACATTCCTAAAACAAAACTAGCAGTTAATATTGATGCCACAATATTTATTGAACTTCTAAGTAGAGTAAGAGTTCATGAGTGCAATGTTCTTTAACCTATTAGGGAGTCGTATCCAGATTTTTTTAGCAGTCCAAATTTCAGCCTTCCATTCTTGTCTCCCATCCGCTGTATATAGAAGAGGATAACTCAATATCCTGTTCAGCTTTTCTCATATAAGTATGTCTATATAAACTACTAAACCTCATGGCTTCTAGACATTTTCCCGGTAAATTCTAGAACTTTTTATTATTTTTATTTTTAAATTTCTTTTGCTACAATAGTTCTGCATACTATATTTTAAATCTTCGCCAAGTTAAAAGATATGATGTCTGCTCTGCAGCTACACTGTCTAAATCAAAATTTGACTCCTACACATGCCACTGTTGAATTACAAAGACGTGTATCTGGAGCCCAAATGTTTGCTTTATGAAACCACATACCACCTTGCCGGCCGTGTAACTGAAGGAAAACGCAAAATAACCATCAACGACTAGAAGATACGCCTTACAGTTCCAAGCTCATGATTTCACCAATGCCTCATCCCAAAATAACCGTCAAAGACTTCTTCTCCTGGCATTAATTGAGTCCTTATGTGCTAGCAAATGTAACCAATTTATAACTACCTACGCGAACACAGAGATGGCTCGGCACGCGGAACAAACCGGTAATGAAGCGACAATGAGGGGAACGGACGGGAAGAAAATTCACCATGGTGCATTTTCCCTGGGTGTAGTACAAGCACGTGGGCTTCCACGGCCGCCTGGAGGTGGACCTCGGGGCTTCCGCCACCTTCCCCTCCTCCCTCGCAGCAGCAGGGAGAGGAGAAGCTTGGGAGAGACTGGCATCGATGGGGAGGCTTCTTGGGTGAGAGAGGCGACGAGCCGAGACAGAGGAGGTAGAGAAGGGGCGCAGGAAGGAATGGAGCAGGGAGGAGGGGAGTAGGAGGAGGCGGGAAGAAGATGAAACCCTAGCGAGCGCCATTCCAAACGATGCTTCCGGCTGAGTTGCGAGAAGCAGCTGATGCGGATAGGGGATGATGGCATCGACTGGGTCAGAGAGCCAGTCTATTGGGCTCATGGGCCTCTGGGGCAGAGGCAATTGCACCCCATGTACAAGATTTTAGCTATGTCTAAAAAACAAGAATTTAGCTTTGTCTAAAAAAAGTGCAAGAATTTAGCTACGCTAAAAAAGGTTCTTAAAAAGAAAACTACGCTAAAAAAAGGTACAAGAATTTAGCCGTGGACTTTTATGTCAGTACATGCAAATAGAACACATATTTGTAAGGGAAGGGATAATCACAAATATGTGACAATTTTTGTGGACGATGAAAACCAACACTAACATATCCATTGCTTTGCATTGTGGAAGATAAGTATACTGAAGAAAGATGGTAGCATAGGTTTCAACTTTCAAGACATCTAGTGTTGCAATATTGCAATGTTAAATCCAAACAATGTTCAAGGCTTTTATCTTAACCAGATTCACTATGCGTGATGGAGGATTTTGTATCATGGAATTTTAGCAAAAAATGACATCTTTTCAATCAAGTGAGTGTATCACCCAGAATGGAACCATTAACATGGAGAAAAACTAAGGAGGACCAACAGATTTGACTCTTGTGCCATCAGCCCAGTGTCAAGTGTCATCTAGTCGCTGAAGGTACGGACGAAGATTAAAATTCAATGTTGACGAGCACTCATGGGGATTTACTCCCTGCCTCAGCATCCTTGCCAACAGACACATCATTACTAGCTTTGAGTGCACCTTGTGCAATTTCCGATTGTGAAAGTATATGCAATGCTTTGTTCCTATGCCCGAGGGTGAAAAAGATTTGGAGAGTGCTAGGCATGGATCATGTGATCATGAATGGATGAAACCTCGGTGCTAGGAAATTTGCTTGCGAAGAAAAATGAGAGGGCGCAGCTATTCTCAGATGTTCAATGAATGAACTCATCGCCAAGTTGTTTAGTACACTTAGTGGGAGAGGAGGAAAGCTTCTCACGGTGAACCTATACAGCAGCATACACGCTCTCTACGCATGTAATTTGGAAGATAATCATGAACTATACAAGATCCATGAAGCAGACTACAAGTCGTATATGGAGACATTGCCAGCAGAAACCATGCGAAGGCCTTGTAAAACTTAGCATTGATGCTTGCTTTGGTATTGATTTAGGTTCAGAAGGGTCTGGAGCAATTATCCGCGACATATGAATGGTCACTTCATGGCGGCTAGTTGAAGCACCATTCCATTTGTGTCACGCCCAATATGCGATCCTATCCGTGAGGAACTCGAAGGTCCCGCCAAGGATAGAAGCGCATATTGAAGACGCTTTTGCAAGGTGGATATCATTATATCGTACCATATACAACACAATTGGGATACATACAAAGGCATACAAACGCCTCGTGAATACAACAAACATCATACAGAAGAGCAACATTCGACTACGGATGAAATCAAACAAAAAACATGAACGATATCCACCCTGCTAACCCAGGCTGCCGACCAGGCACCTATCTCTCGATCAAAGAAGAAGAAGCAGAAGAAGAACTCCAAAACAAGCAAGTATCGCTCTCACGTCATATCATCATGTTACCTGTACCTGCATCTGTTGTTATAGTAATCTGTGAGCCACGAGGACTCAGCAATCCCATTACCATGGGTATCAAGACTAGCAAAGCTTAATGGGTATGGAAAGGATAAGTGATGAGGTTGCAGCAAGCACTAAGCATTGTATGATGGCTAACTTACCAGTACAAGAATAAGAAGAGTAACTGCGCACGACAGTCGCAAACTAGTAATGATCAATAAGTGATCCTAAACTACTTATGAGTCAAACATAATCCCACTGTGTTCTCTTCTCGAACTCACTCAAAAAGAGACGATCACGGTTACGCACACGGTTGGTGTATTTTAATTCAGATCTGGTGTCAAGTTCTCTATAACCGGATATTATAAATTCCCCATCTGCCACATAACCTTGGGCATAGCTTTCAAAAAGATTTAACCCTGTAGGGGTGTCCCAACTTAGTCCATCACAAACTCTCACGATCCGCGGAAGTACATCTCCATCTCGGGACAACCCGGTCAAACTCAGAATCCCGGTGCACAAGACATTTCGACAATGGTAAAACAAGTCCAACAAGACATCCCGACGTGTCGACAATCCCAATAGGAGCCGCATATCTTGTTCTTAGGACACGGCGGATGAGCGAAGCATACAGTAACTGATGTCCCGAGTTGCCCCAGGTAGCCCGCACTGTTCTCTAGTTTGGACCAGCACCATCAGCACTGGCCCCCCTGTATTATGTTGAATAACGAACCTCGGATAGCGCTAACTTCCTATGCGTCAAATTTATTATCATGTTTATTATGTTGGGCAAATGTTAAAACCAATGTTGGGCCTTGTTGGAAGAGTTTTATTCAAAACGAACTGCCAATGGGGGTGGGCATAAACCCCGACCGTGTTAGGAACGCAAATCAAGGAACATAACATCGGTATGACGGAAACTAGGGAGGCAAGAGTGGAACAAAACACCAGGCAAAAGGCCGAGCCTTCCACCCTTTACCAAGTATATAGATGCATTAATTAAATAAGATATATTGTGATATCCATGTCCCAACATGGAACAACCTACAACTGCACCTGCAACTAGCAACGCTATAAGAGGGGCTGAGCAAAGCGGCAACATAGCCAAACAACGGTTTGCTGGGATGATGGAAATGTTAGAGGCTTATCATGGAAATTTGGGAGGCTGGACAAGCAAGTGGTAGGTAGCGCGACATAGCGATAGCATCAAGACAACTAGCAAAGCAAAGGTAGTAGTGATATCCAAGGTAATGTCATCTTGTCTGAAATCCCGCTCGGAAGAAGATCGAGTCCATGAAGAAGACTAACCAACATAGTTGAACGAATCCTCACAATCGCAATGTAACCGGAACTATCGAGAAGAAGCACAACCGGAAAGAAGCAAACAACTCGGTAAACAAACAACACAACAACAGGGCATGATGCACAACCAAGTATATGCATGACAAGATTAAATGTTGTTACTCATGGCAAGAGATGATGCATGAAAGAACCCCACATCAATCAAGTTTAAATGAGGCCAGAAACAACACATAACAATTCTGAAAAAATCCCCATATGCATATTTCGAATTTGGTATTGTTCTATCCTAAACTTGTTAAACAGCAAAATAAAGTGCACCATGTTAATCTATACATTTTTCCTAGACAAGTTACATATAAAGTTCATTTAATTCGGAGCTACGGTTATTTAGTTGTGAAATAAACCCTACGCGACAAGCGGAACCTACTGCGACAGGCTTGAGACGGAAAGAGGTCGGACTCCTCGCCGGTGACGAGGTTCGACAGAGTCGAGCTCGGGAATCACATGGAACATGCGTAACAGGATGCAATCGAGGGGGAAGAAAGATTGGGAAGGTGTGCATGCTCACCACGAACATGCTCGGGTGCTCAGCTCGGCGAGAGATGGATGGAGGGATGACGGGGCTCACTGATCTTGGTGCTACTCTGAACCGTGAAGAAGACGGAGCGGAGGAAGAGGGCGTCATGGAGGGAGTCAATCACATCGGCCTTGGGTCCTTCTGGCTCCTGGCCTTGATTGAAGACGAAGAAGAAGACGTAGGCGAGTCGACCAGGAGTGAAGACAACGGCGGAGGAGGGCTATGGCCGCGGCGGAGCCATGGAACTACTCCGGGAGCTCTCTGGTGGGAGAGGCGACGACTATGCTGGGTGACTCACCTGCGGCGATGGTGGAGGGAGGAGAGGGAAAGAAGGGAAACCCTGGGGGCGAGGCGCTGGCTTTATAGGAGGGGGCGCGACAAGACCTCGGCCACGATGGCCATGTGCCCCTGGCTCGGGCATTTTTACTGTGAGAGGGTAACGGGCGAGGGAGGAGGAAGAACAGTAGCGAAGGGAGACTGGCAGGCGGGCTCGGCGTGGTTGTCCACGTGGAAAGGGCTATCCACGGGAGCAAGGAGGCGCATGAGAGAGGCCTTGTCGGCGGCTGGGCTGCGGGTGATGTTAGGCTGCGTTGGAGCTGCACTGGGTTGCTGCCCTCCTCACCTTCTTCCCTATTTTCAAACAGAAAAGAAGAGAGAAAAGTGCAGGAGTTTGGATAGGGTAGTGGCCAAGATGAAAATATTTCTGGACTGCTAGTATAATGGAAAATTAAGTAAAATATTTCTGGACTGCTGCCATTTTTAAACCAACCAAAACAACTCCAAATGGATCAGATTTGGCAGAGAGGTTGAGGACATGGTCTAAAATAGATAGGAAAAGATTGAACATTTATGGAGGAGAAAAATGTCACTAGCAAAAATGAAATAAAGAAGAAGGAATGATGAGGTGATGGTGCATTGATAGGTTGAGAGAGGAAACAAGGGGCTGAACATCAACACACACATAGAGCAAGTAAAACAACAAGAT
This sequence comes from Triticum dicoccoides, assembly GCF_002162155.2. NCBI lineage: Eukaryota > Viridiplantae > Streptophyta > Magnoliopsida > Poales > Poaceae > Triticum > Triticum dicoccoides. Next base: position 475,498,720 of record NC_041393.1, on the reverse strand, counting down.
GAATCTCACAATGCACATGATGAGCATAATGAAATGCAAAATGACAAGGGCACAATGCAACATAACAAGTGAGATGAGCATGGTGCAAGAAGCAAAGATATGACAAGGCACTCAACATGATCATTGCATTGACATAGAGGAATGAAATATGCAAAATACTTATGATAATGCAACAAACAAAATAAACACACGACAATAACAAAAAATAAATGGAAGACATCTAGAGCGTCAATCTTGGGGTGTCACAATTTGTTAGTGATTCATCGATCGCGGAGGCGTGTGCGCTCCGAGATGGACTAATATTGGCAGGTAGCATTGGATGCAACAAGTTAATTGTTTAATCTCACTGCCTGAAGATTATCGAAGTCATGCAAAGTGGTGAAACACAATAGGCCCTACCGCGGCGATTTATGAAGAATGTTGTTTTCTTTGTCTTAACTCTGGTCATGTTGTTTTTTCGCACTGTCATAGAGAAGGCTGCTGATCTGTTAGCTAGCAAAGTGGAGGACAATACTATGCTTTTGCATGACGAGCCTCCTAATTTTCTAGTCAATGTAATCACAAATGATGCATCTCTTTTTGTCCAAATAATATAAATCACCATAAAGGATTTTCCTTAAATAAATTGGTTCATTCTGGGTCCAAATCCCTCATATGCAAAACATTCACCAACGCTACACAAACTTAGCTTGCCGGTGAATGTTCCTACCAGCCAAGTTCTTTACCTGGGATGCAATTGCTAACCCAGGGCAGGTTTTGTCTTTCTCTCTCTACCTTCTGTGATCAAAATTAAAGATGGTTACATTTTTCATTAGCAATGCTTATGTTTTCTCAATTTTCTATTTTTCTTTAAGAAAAATCAAGTACAACTTATACATACACAATTGTTAGAAAAAAACTTAGACATACACACATCTGTTAAATATTGAAGTCATTGAGCTTCAAAATTGTTGATGTAATCGCATAAGAGCAACTCCAACATTTCCCCAATCCATTAATAAACCGCTGTTTACGGAAAGTTGAGGCCAAAAACATCCCCAATGGATCCCGTAAATCTCCTTTATCTTTAGAGGTTCTAGTAAAAGGGCCTCAATCTCACCTCAGGTTTACGGGAAGACATCCTTCCCGTAAATATTTGGCGTCAGTTCCATCACTACAAACTTTGCTCTATTTTGTGACGCTTCACTTGTGTCATGTATAACCCTTTTTCATCGCGGAAAATACACTGGCGACATTTTCCAACCATCACCCCCACCATCACCGAAGCACCATCATAGAAAATAAAATCTTGACGGTACCACTTTCTTCCTCGCGCAAGATCGTGGGCCAGTTCTTTTGGCCGATTCTCCCACAATCTTGAGAATCCACCCTCCACCCGGCTTCTCCCAGAATCTTATACCCTTTTACAATCCTAGCTGGGATTCTAAAAAATGGGCTTAAGATTCTAGGAAAAGCTGAATGGAGGGTTGATTATCAAGATTATGGGAGAATCGGCCAAAAGAACTGGGCCCGTATCTTAGGTGACGGACGCAAAATCATCGACTAAACTATCTTCTGTGATGGCTAAAATATGTCAGTAGAACTGTCATCGTATATACTAACAACGACCCAACATGTTTGACCAGTCAAATGAATTTGACGTATAGGCCAATAATATGCTGACGTGTCACCTTACAGCTGGGCCTGGCCAAGGTTTTATCAGTTAGAGTGCCCATGAGTGATAATCAGGTTTGATTGATCAAAGATCCTAACATGTGGGCCCATGGGATGCTGACGTGGCTGCTTACATGTGGGTCCAGAAGCTGGTGATGACACACATTTCCGTCACTATTATAAGAGAACCCTAGCTTATGTGTTATTCCGTAAGGGGCTTATTTGGATCCATATGTTTCATGTTATGGTTAGATTTATCTTAATTCTTCTTTCATAGTTGTGGACACTTGTGAGAGGGGGTAATCATTCCTACATATCAAACTATCAAAGTAGTGAACGTGAATCAACTAAGCATAGTGAACGTGACTAGACGAGAATTCGCTTGTGTCCTCGAGAACGCTTTGCTTATTATAAGGGCCATCTTGCTGCACCTTTTCTACTATTGCTACTTGCTACTTGTTACGAATTACCTTTCTACACAACTATCTATTATCATTACCTACAACACTTGCAGAGAATACCTTGTTGAAAACCGCTTGTCATTTCCTTTTGCTCCTTGTTGGGTTCGACACTCTTACTTATCGAGGACTACGATTGATGCCCTATGCTTGTGGTAAGCTCCTCCCCATGAATCCAGAGCCGACACCCCCTCTGTGCTCTCTGCCGCCCAACCACAGTGTCCGAGCATGAAGGAGGAGCAGATCTCGCCGTTTCCCTGATGCGTCAAGGAGGAGCGCTGCTCGCCGCCACTGCCCAATGCGATCACGACGAACGCGCGTGGCCGCATTCTCTACTACCTCGGCAGCGGCGGCGGCAGTTGTTCTTCGTCCCGGAGCGCCATGACAACAAGGTCCACTATACACCGACAGGGAGCAGCCCCGGTGGGACAGGCGCAACGCGGCGCGCCAGTCCAAGTTCGCGGCGGGCCCGAACTTGGTGTACGCCTGGGCCCAGGACCACTCTGTGATGACGTCAGAGACGGCCAAGCTGTTGGGGAACGTAGTAATTTCAAAAAAAATCCTACGCACACGCAAGATCATGGTGATGCATAGAAACAAGAGGGGAGAGTGTTGTCTACGTACCCTCATAGACCGTAAGCGGAAGCGATGACAACGCGGTTGATGTAGTCGTACGTCTTCACGATCGACCGATCCTAGCACCGAAGGTACGACACCTCCGCGATATGCACACGTTCGGCTCGGTGACGTCCCAAGAACTCACGATCCAGCAGAGTGTCGAGGGAGAGCTTCGTCAGCACGACGGCGTGATGACGGTGATGATGAAGCTACCGGCGCAGGGCTTCGCCTAAGCACTACGACGATATGACCGAGGTGGATTATGGTGGAGGGGGGCACCGCACACGGCTAAGAGATCAATGATCAACTTGTGTGTCTATGAAGGAGTGGAGGAGGAGGAGGGCCGGCCCTCCTATGGCGCACCACATGGGGAGTCCTACTCCAACCGGCAGTAGGATTCCCCCTTCCCTAGTTGGACTAGGAGTGGAAGGAAGGGGGAGGAAGGAGGGAGGAAAGGGGGGCCAGCCCCCTTCCCAATTCGGATTGGGCTTGGGGGGGGCGCCCCCTCCTTTGCTCCCTTCTCCTCTCTCCCACTATGGTCCAATAAGGCCCATATACCTCCCGGGTGGTTTCGGTAACCTCCCGGTGCTCCGGTATATGCCCGAACTCACTCGGAACCATTTCGACGTCCAAATATAGTCGTCCAATATATCGATCTTTATGTCTCGACCATTTTGAGACTCCTCGTCATGTCCGTGATCATATCCGGGACTCAACTACCTTCGGTACATCAAAACACATAAACTCATAATACCAATTGTCAGCGAAGTTAAGTGTGCGGACCCTACGGGTTCGAAAACTATGTATACATGACCGAGACATGTCTCCAGTCAATAACCAATACCGGAACCTGGATGCTCATATTGGCTCCTACATATTCTACGAAGATCTTTATCGGTCAAACCGCATAACAACATACGTTGTTCCCTTTGTCATTGGTATGTTACTTGCTCGAGATTCGATTGTCGGTATCTCAATACCTAGTTCAATCTCGTTACCGGCAAGTCTCTTTACTCGTTTCGTAATGCATCATCCCGTAACTAACTCATTAGTCACATTGCTTGCAAAGCTTATAGTGATGTGCATTACCGAGAGGGCCCAGAGATACCTTCCCAATAATCGGATTGACAAATCCTAATCTCGATCTATGCCAACTCAACAAACACCATCGGAGACACCTGTAGAGCACCTTTATAATCAGCCAGTTATGTTGTGACGTTTGGTAGCACACAAAGTGTTCCTCCGGTATTCGGGAGTTGCATAATCTCATAGTCATAGGAACATGTATAAGTCATGAAGAAAGCAACAGCAACATACTAAACGATCAAGTGCTAAGTTAAAGGAATGGGTCATGTCAATCACATCATTCTCTAATGATGTGATCCCGTTAATCAAATGAAAACTCATGTCTATGGCTAGGAAACTTAACCATCTTTGATTAACGAGCTAGTCAAGTAGAGGCATACTAGTGACACTCTGTTTGTCTATGTATTCACACATGTACTAAGTTTCCGGTTAATACAATTCTAGCATGAATAATAAACATTTATCATGATATAAGGAAATATAAATAACAACTTTATTATTGCCTCTAGGGCATATTTCCTCCACAAGAGTCGTCTCTGCTGCCTCGACAAGGAGATGGCTAAGTACGACAAGGAGTGGTCTCTCAGCGAGATCGCCGCCGCCAATGTTGGCTCCTCCAAGGACCGCCGCCCTCTCCCCCAGCCTAGCACTACAAAAAAAGACACATCCGTGACATTTTGGGCCGAACAAAAAAACATTTGTCATACTTATGACACTTCTATGACGATAATTGTGACAAAACCCGGTATCATCATAGATGTGGTGGGATACTACTTTTATGACAAAAAATCATGATAGAAAATGGGTTTTTCGTCCTGGACGGGCCGGAGACGCAGTTGCATGACATTCTTTCGTCCGTCCATGATGGAAAAAACCATGGTAGAAGCAAGGGCGAGGAAAATATCAGGGAGTTCCCGGTTACGATGGGTGGTCGGGGACCGAGCGATGCACGTTTCTCTCGTACGTACGTGTGTGTGTGCGAGGCGTTGGGCTCTAACTGAACCCGAGCGAGGCGTTGGGCTCTAACTGAACCCGAGCGATCGATCAATCCCTTGCTGTTAACTGAACTCGAGTGATTCCTTCGCTACTGCTGCTAACTAAAGCCAATCGATGCTGCCTTTGGATGAACAGTGAGCGTTGTTGGGGGTTTGGATGAACAGTTCCTGGTGGGGGTTGGATGAACAGTCCCCCATGGTGTTGCCACTGGATGAACGGGACCCCGATCGATCAAGCCGGTGCAAGGGTGGATGAATAAGACCCCGCGGAGGGCTGGATGAACAGGACAACCCCGTGGAGGGCTTGTTGAATAGTAGACGGTGGAGGGCTGGATGAACAGTAGCCCATGGAGGGGTGGTTGAACAGGACCCCGTGGAGAGGGCTGGTTGAAGAGTAGCCGGTGGAGGAGCGCGCGGTGGAGGCTGGATGAACAGGAGCCCGTGGATGAACAGTCGCAGGTGGAGGCTGGAGGAGGTCGGCGGTGGATGAACAGTAGCCCGTGGAGGCTGGAGGAGGTCGACGGTGGAGATGAACAGTATCCTGTGGAATCCCGTTTTGCGGTACGCCACACCCCTCCCGATGAATGGGACCCCCGTTTTGACCGTAGCGCTCCAACACAAGTCCGTTTCCTTCGTTTTGCGGTACACCACACCCCTCCCGGTCAACAGGACCCCGTTTCGACCGTAGGAGGTCCAACAGAAGTCCGTTTCCTCCGTTTTGCGGTACGCCAAACCCCTCCCGATGAACAGGATCCCATTTCGACCGTGGCCGGTCGAACACAAGGCCGTTTCCTCCGTTCTGTGGTACGCCAGGCCTCGTTTCCATCGATTGTTCCGTCCAAGCCTGTTGGCTCCCGATGAACACGACGACGCATTCCGTTCGGACCCAGCTGGTTGGCTCCCCATGAACACGACGATGACGCAGTTTCTCCGTTCCGATCCAGCCATGTACACGAGCCCTGGCCGTACGTATGCGCGAGTAGGCGTTTGAGACCTCGCCCGTATGTACGTACGTGGCCGTATTTTCTTTCTTGCACCCTGGCCGTTGTACGTACATGTACATGCTATGTGCGCGCCTCTACTACAACACGTGCGTGCCTCTACTACAACACGTGCCCTTCCTTCCACGGTCACGGTTCATCGCTGCAGCCTGCAGACAGACCGATCGACCAGTATGTACATACACATTCGTGACCAGAATGACAACGCTACATACGCTTCGACCGGGTGGGTCTCGACTGTCACGCACTTCCTTGCATGCGAAGATGTAGCTGGTGGGTCCCAACAGTCAAGGGGCAAATCATTTTTTTGCCCATAATATGGACGCACTTCCTTGCGTGCGAAGATGTAGCTGGTGGGTCCTAGCAGTCAGGGGGAGAAAACATTATTTTTCAGGGTAAAAGGGATGCAGTTGCATGCATGCATCCATGGGCGTGGTGCGTCTCCACTGTCAGCCTCTCACGTACAGTCATCTTCCGATGACTCTCGGTTGTTGACCATGTTGACCACATCGTGCCGAGCGCACCAAGGCCGGTGGATGACGGTGAGGCCCCGGACTGGAACGACCCGGAGATGGGGAAGATGCGACAGTGGAGTTGCAGATGGAGAGGAGTGCGAAACTTGACTGGTTCGGGTGCGCGGCAGCACTGCCGCCCATGGGAGACAGGAGCAAGAACAGAGGTTGAAGAAGGAGCACGGCTGTTGGATTAACATCCAATGGTCCAACTGCTAGAATCATTTGTTGATTAAGTTAACAAAGCCCTGCGTACACGTCTGCTTAGTAGGCCCACAAGTCAGCCACCAAATCTACCGGGTCCCAGCTGTCATCGGGAGGAATGGTTTTATTGCATAACAAGGAGGCACTTCCTTCCATGCGAAGATACAGCTGGTGGGTCCCAGCTGTCAGGGGGACGAAACAACTTAATAAGGAGGAACTTTCCTTGCATGCGACCATGGACCTCGTGGGTCCCAGCCGTCAGGCTCTCCATGTACAGTCCTCTTCCGATGACTCTCGTATGTTGACAACGCCGCGCCGACGCACCGAGGCGATGGACGACGGTGAGGCCCCAGACTAGAATGACCCAGAGATGGGGAAGACACGGCAGTGGAGTCGCAGACGGAGAGGAGTGGGAAACTTGACTGGTTCGGGTGCGGGGTGGGCCTACACTCAGCAGAGAATAACAGGAGGCGCGTAGTAGAGGGATGGCCTGGCCGTCGGCGGGGTAGCGTTTCGCTGAGGCGCGCAAAACAACACCGCTGGACGCCGAAGGCTGGAGTAGGTGGTCCCGGTAGTGCTGGGGGAAGAAGACGAGAGATTGAAGAAGAATGCCGGCCGTTGGATGTAAATCCAACCCCTTCTTAGGCTTTGACCTACTGGCCCACATGTCAGCCAATCCATTTATTTTTTTAGTCTATTTGGTGGGCTGGGTGAAACGATGATGTAGCATCTATGCAGCCCGTTTATATATATATGGTAGAATTTGAAGCCCATTTGCATTTTTCTCGAAATCCGCAGACTTACTGGGCTGGGTGCAAATATCATGTTGGGCTAGATGGAGAAATGTTATAAAAACATAAATACATGATTGCACGTCTATTACTGCATTGGTCAGTAAAATCTTTGCAAGCTTATGTACGCAATCACTAGGAATTAACTTGCCAAGTTATATATAAACAATTATTATTATTATTTTGTAAGAACTTTCAACTTACAAAATAAAATATCATTTTAATTTGATGAGTTAATAGTACGTGGGGTATTATTATTTTTCAGGCTAGACGTGGGACAATTGAGTTGGTTCTAGGGAAAAGTACTGGGAGAAAACTCAGTTTACATCGAAAAAGAAAGTGGGAGAAAAATTCAGATATAAGATTAATTAAAACAAAAAATAAAGGAAGTGGGAAGGTCTATAAAATGGTTGAAGGAACAACAGGTTTAACGGAACCTTATGTTGTTTCTATTATATATATATATATGTGTGTGTGTAATAAAATAATATATAAATATAGGTTCAGTTTTGCATTCTTATAGAAAACATAGGTTCAGTTTTGCATTCTTATAGAAAAATAGAACCGAGTTGTGCATCGTCTTAAAAAACAAAATTAACTTGGGCTGCTAGTGTTATAGACAAGCTAGGTTGGGAGGCCCAGAGGCCGCTTGATACCTGATGGATCCAAAAACTGTTGAAACATGGCGTGGGCTGCCCATGTTAAACAACAAAACCTAGGCCATGGACTTGGTGGGCCCGGGACTGTCAGCCTCTCGACGAACAGTTGTCTCCCAATTCCTCTTGTTTTGCTGACCATGTTGGGAATGACAGACGGCGGCACCGCGGAGAGAGCACCAAGGCGGAGGACGACGTCGAGACCTCGGACCGAACGAACTGGAGCGGGGGAAGACGCAGGCGGAGGGGAGTACAAGGGTTGACTTGTTCGGGTGGAGGATGGACCAGTGGAGCTGCCACCGCCGGACAATGTGTGGGAGTAGAGGGATGGCCTAGCCAATGCCATAGGCTATGATGGCCAGCCAATGTATAGGAAGAGGACGAAAGATTGAACAAAATAAAGAAATACAAATGGTAGGTGGTTGGTCCCATATGTGTGTGTACGAGACATGTTGGGTCCACCTGAGAAGGGGAATATGTTGGGAGGAAGGAGATTCAAAGCACGGCAGCCGAGTGAACTAGTTTTTTAACGGACAAGTGAACTAGTTACATACATAAGCAAATAGCCACTAAAAAAAGCAAACATGTTAATGGGTTCTTAAAAGAAATATTTCAGACAAAACAGATAATTACGACACATAGGCTAATGCATGAAACACTCAGACGATAAAGGTGCTTATAAACAGATAAAGTACAACATCTAGACCTTCCTAGCACGCTTGATCATGACGTTGTGGCTGTCCGTGTACTCGTCGGTTACGGGAAGCAGACACGCCCTCATGTCCAAGATCCGCGTGTACATGTCGTAGCATGCGTATGCGTCCTTGGCCGCGTAGGTTATGTACGCTAGATTCAGAGGTACCTCCCACGTGTTCAGGTCTTTGGTATCATTGTCTTCTTTCATGTTGGCGTATCAGGGGTCGATGATGGTCTCGACGAGCTCAACCACGGAGTCCTTCTCCTACCCGTTGCTGATGATCTTGTATTGCTTCTGGATGTCGACAATCTTGTTGCACCAGATGGCCGAATCATCGCGTTCTTCCTTCTCTCCACTGTAGCAAAGGTGCAGTCGGCGCTGCCGATGAAACGAGCGAATGCTCTAGAACCTCTGATGGCCCTACAGCAGTGATAGATGAGAACCTCGTCCCGCACACATACCTGGGCGACGGTGATCCGCTGGTCCCTGTCAGGAGACGAATGGATGGGCACAAGGTCTAGTCCTACGACCTTGTGCTTTCTCGTCCTATAGGTACTGGTTGAACTCGGCGAGGCAGAGCTTCACCGAATCTGGATCGTTGGTGTACATGACATTCAACTTGGTGCGGCCATAGGACTGAACGGCGAACTCAAAGGGGAACTCCTTGCTGAATTCCATATCCAGCAGGCTCACCCCTCGGATCACCATTGGAGTCTCTTCAAGTGATCGAGTTGGTAGGCGGCGGCAACAGTTCGTTTTTCACCTCTTGGGGAACTGGATTCAATAGTAAACTGAGTTTGTACAGGCGACAAAAGTTACTACCCCTCCCTCGCCCGCTGCATGCCCGGCAGAAGATGCACCATCGGCGCATTCAACTGCCTCCATTAAGGAACCTACTCCGGCCAGACGTCGGTTCACGAGTGGGTCTGTATTGGTACTGTAATAATAAGAGTTAGTGGTCACTTTACTTAAATTTAATTAGCTTTAATAGAAAATTATACTTAAAACAAGCAATGCATTGGCTCATTCTATCAGTGCCACAGGATCAACATGCAAAACAATTAGAATTGTTATTCTCAGGATGCACACGATCAGCACATTTGTCGCACTTTCACATAGATAATACTACCAAGTTTGAACTGTTTGTTATGGTTGTTGTCCTCTGCATCATCATGTCATGTTTCCCTGCTTGCAAGATTCAGAACCAACAAATAAGATCCAAATAATAAGTACAACAAAGATGCCTACACATCTCATTGATTCCTAGCTTGCAAGATTCATAACCAACAAATAAGATTCAAATAATAAGTACAACAAATATGCCTACACATCTCATGGATTCCTAGCTTGCAAGATTCAGAACCAACCCATTAGAGCCTTTTGATAAAGTGAATATCGGGATTAAATCCATCTTGGCTAGTCGTGTCATACAACCGAAGAACTTGGCGAATGCTCTTGACCGTCACAACATCTGTAGTTGATTATTCCTATTTGCACAGCACAAACAAGAAGAGCATGATTACTATAATAGTGGCACTCCTTGGACTCAACCTGCAGCTCCACTCGGATGAGGCCTGCCTGGAGTTCCATAATTCAATTCATGTGCCTTTTTTTGCAGTTCACCTGAAATGAAGCAAAGATTGCATCATTCAGCTAGCAAGATGTACTTGTTCTTGTGAGCTGGCAGGTTCTTCTTTAGTAGTTGCACTAAAATTGAGGAACATTAAGGTTGGCTGTACGACTCATGTAAGGTGCAACTATAATTTGCTTATCCTTTTGTGCAGTTCCACTAAAATAAAGTGCCATTGTGGTGACAGTGACGGCTCATCTTGCAAAGGCTAATAAAATGTTGCACGAGATTACCAGCAAAACTTGACGGAGATTTTGGAAACTCCAATCACCATTTTGTGCAGTTCCACCAAAATTGAGAGATGTTGCCCACGTGACATTTTAGTTGAACTGCACAAGACACTCATTCCAAAAAAGGTGTTTTGTGCAGTTCACCAAAAGGTCACAATAGCAACAAGGTGAAATGGATATCCCTATCTGCACAAAAAGATAGAAAGTAAACAGTTGCTGGTCAATAAGAATATACGAAACATACATGAAATGAAAAGAAGCATCTTAATTATGTTCATGGCAATCACGCAAGGACAGTAGAAATTTTAAAAAGTTAGCAATGCTTCATGTTACCGGAAGCATTATGATCAACAATGACATTCGTCAAATATGGGATTACTTTAATGGTGACATTGCTTGTTTACCAGATACAGTAAGTCAACAGCAGCTAAAGAGTTGGTTTAAGGGCATGGGACCGTGGGGACACCAGGACACTCGGTAGCATAAAGGAGCAACTTACTTATCATACTGGGGAAAACAGTAGGAGTACCATTTGTAACACAGTTTAATTGCATCTTATCACTGGAGGCATTAGATTAACAATAACACTGGTTAGACATGTCCCTAAGGTAATAGTGTGATCGCTTCATTTGACATGCGCCCTTACATTAACAACAACAAAAGGTTGGTATAAGGACATGTGACAGTGGACGTATCAGCGCAATGTACCTACAAGGAGGCATAAGGTGGAGATGCCGAGTTTGTTCATGCTATGTGAGGGCAGAAAATCTAATCCTGGAGACCTTTTACTATGTGAGGGCGGCAAGCCTAATCCTGGAGACCTTTTACTATGTGAGGGCAGCAAATCTAATCCTGGAGATCTTTTACTATGTGAGGGCAACAAATCTAATCCTGGAGACCTTTTACTATGTGAGGGCAACAAATCTAATCCTGGGACCTTTTACTATGTGAGGGCAGCAATTCTAATCCTGGAGACCTTTTACTATGTGAGGGCAACAAATCTAATCCTGGACATACTCTGTTGACTTGTCCACCAGCCGCCACTTTCTATCATTTTTTCAACCAATAATAGATTTGTTCCTTATACAGTTTGTACTGCGTTTTTCCATTATTTCCCTCTTCAACCAAGAGACCGGTTGGGTATCCGGTCTCTACTACTTTCACCATATTATTTGCTCTTTGAATCAAGTCCTAGATTCATGCTAACAAAGTCCTAGATTTTAATGCATGAAGTAGCTTTACCTCTAATAATATTAAAAATTTAGGTGGCTTTGGAAGAGCTGATGGGAGTAGAAAAGATGCACATGCAGACACATGGGGAGCTGGGGCAGTAGAGCAAGGCCGCTTTCGAAGTACTTATACCTGAGGGTCGGTGGGATGTCGGCGGTGGCATGTCGGATCTGTGCACAATACGGCAAGGAGGAAGAAGGGTCGGAGGACCTCTCGAGCCGGCGCTGTGTCGGAGAGAACAGCAGGAGCAAAGGATCGGGCCCCTCCGGTAGCTGTGGGTTTCCTCCCTCGCCGGTGATGACCGCGTGAACGATGCACCTAGTCCTCTACACACACCAGCCGAAGGGATCCGGCCGGATTTGTGACCAGCGGTGAGCAGAGAGAAAATGTTGGTACCGCTATCTTGTTTATATCTGGAGAGGATGAGAGAATGAAGAGAGCAACCCTAGTAAAGCAAGCGCTCAGGCCCCTGCATACATATATAGTGGAGTGATTATCTTTTTCTCTCCACAACAAGCGTTTCAAGTTGTGTACGTGGCATTAAAGAAAAGAAACTCTCTATTTAAGGTGACTAACTGTACGACTCCTACTTACTACTACTACTAGTAGTATTGTTCACTTGTGCTCCCCGGCCCTCCATTCATTGAACAACCCCGCGGATGAATAAAAATACAGTACTAGTATTTATATAGAATGAACAAGGTCGAACTATTTTCGCGTAGTTAAAAGTTGAGGGCGGGGCTTTTCCCGGGCAGTACACGCAGCAGTTTTCGCGTAGGCGGTTTGACAAAGAGGCGAGGAGGGTGAGGGAGTAGCGGATTCAGCTTACTTACTGCTGGAAAGGTCGGGCTGTGCGATTTGATGGCGCATTACTGCTGGAAAGACTTGTGATATGACTACTCACTATAGTCATGAATTACTGGTGGTACGACCGGGGTGATGCCCCCCTTCCGTTCCGCACTCTAATCTGGTGCATGACACGTATTATGTCGACCCGGATGTTGTTGGCTCTCCCACATGTCGGCGAAGTAGTACGTAGTAGTAAGAAGGAGCAAAGAATCATGTGGTATAAGTCTTTCTAGAGATTCCAACAAGTGACTACATACGGAGGAAAATGAGTGAATCTACACTCTAAAATATGTCTACATACATCTGTATGTTGTAGTCAATTTGAAATGTCTAAAAGACTTATATTTAGGAACAGAGGGAGTAGTAGTACTACTACTCACGTTGGAGGAGTGCGAACCACGGCAGCCCAGTGAATCAGCAGTAGAAAACAATGTGCTGATATGGCCATAAAAAACAATGTGCCACGGTCTAGACTGTAGCATGTACAGTACTACTCCTCTTTGTTTGGATCCCTGAGTTAGAACTAGTTTGGGTTGAAATAGCCTCAAATTATCCAACAGCCACGACCAATGACGATTTTCCACGTGTAAAATTCTCAATGGCTAACGGAACCGCGTGTCAGCTCCGCATTGGCACATCCAATGGGCGAGATGCGCCTATGATACATTGAATTGATACGTCTCCAACGTATCTATAATTTTTGATTGTTCCATGCTATTATATTGCCCGTTTTGGATGTTTATGGGCTTTACTTTACACTTTTATATCATTTTTGGGACTAACCTACTAACCGGAGGCCCAACCCAAATTGTTTTTTTGCCTATTTCAGTGTTTCGAAGAAAAGGAATATCAAATAGAGTCCAAACGGAATGAAACATTCGGGAGCGATCTTTTTGCAACAAACGCATCCAGGAGACTTGGAGTTGACGTCAAGAAGCAGCCAAGGAGGCCACAAGGCAGGAGGGCGCGCCCTGGGGGGTGGGCGCTGATATGTCTCCAACGTATCTATAATTTTTGATTGTTCCATGCTATTATATTACCCGTTTTGGATGTTTATGGGCTTTACTTTACACTTTTATATCGTTTTTGGGACTAACCACTAACCGGAGGCCCATCCCGAATTGCTGTTTTTTTTGCCTATTTTAGTGTTTCGAAGAAAAGGAATATCAAACGGAGTCCAAACAGAATGAAACCTTCGGGAGCGATCTTTTTGGAACAAACGCAATCCAGGGGACTTGGAGTGGACGTCAAGCAACAAACGAGGCGGCCACGAGGGTGCCCGGTGCCCCCTGGGGGTGGGCGCGCCCCCCACCCTCGTGGGCCCCTCGAGCGTCCACCGACCTACTTCTTCCTCCTATATATATACACGTACCCCGAAAACATCCAGGAGCACCACGAAAACTATTTCCACCGCCGCAACCTTCTGTATCCGCGAGATCCCATCTTGGAGCCCTCGTCGGCGCTCTGCCGGAGGGGGAATCGACCATGAAGGGTCTCTACATCATCTCCAAGGCCTCTCCAATGAGTTGTGAGTAGTTTACCATAGACCTTCGGGTCCATATTTATTAGCTAGATGGCTTCTTCTCTCTCTTTGAATCTCAATACAAAGTTCTCCTCGATCTTCTTGGAGATCTATTCGATGTAACTCTTTTTGTGGTGTGTTTGTCGAGATCCAATGAATTGTGGGTTTATGATCAAGTTTATCTATGAGAAATATTTGAATCTCCTCTGAATTCTTTTATGTGTGATTAAGTTATCTTTGCAAGTCTCTTTGAATTATCAGTTGGGTTTGGCCTACTAGATTGATCTTTCTTGTAATGGGAGAAGTGCTTAGCATTGGGTTCAATCTTGCGGTGTCCTTTCCCAGTGACAGCAGGGGCAGCAAGGCAAGTATTGTATTGTTGCCATCAAGGATAAAAAGATGGGTTTTATATCATATTGCATGAGTTTATCCCTCTACATCATGTCATCTTTCTTAATGCGTTACTCTGTTCTTCATGAACTTAATACTCTAGATGCAGGCAGGAGTCGGTCGATGTGTGGAGTAATAGTAGTAGATGCAGAATCAATTCGATCTACTTTTCACAGACGTGATGCTTATATACATGATCATGCCTAGATAATCTCATAACTATGCTCTTTTCTATCAATTGCTCGACAGTAATTTGTTCACCCACCGTAATACTTATGCTATCTTGAGACAAGCCACTAGTAAAACCTATGGCCCCCGGATTTATCTTTTATCATATAAGTTTACCATCTACTTTTATTTGCATCTTTACTTTTTCATCTATATCATAAAAATACCAAAAATATTTATCTTATCATATTATCTCTATCAGATCTCACTTCTGCAATTTACCGTGAAGGGATTGACAACCCCTTTATTGTGTTGGTTGCGAGGTTCTTGTTTGTTTCTGTAGGTGCGTGGGACTTTTGAGGAGCCTCCTGATGAAGCTATGTACCTAGGGTAGGGTCATGGACCTGTCCAAACTACCCTCCCCAAGGACATCTCTAGAAGAAACCACCTTTCAATTGATTCAGAAGTGTTCCACTCGACGGACTCGAAGACACTCGACCATGAAGCCAACCACTCGACAACCAGGAGATCTAAAGTCACTCTGCACACAAACGGTCGGTCATTAAGTAGCTTTTATGGTCATCATAGCACTTTATTTGTGGCGTTACCAATAATGCCCGATCTTTATGTACCTTAAACCCTACATAACTGAGAGCCAGAGGGGTCTGGCGAACTCTATATAAGCCACCCCCTCCTCAATGTAAGGGGTTCGCACCCCTGTAACTCATACACACATAATCCATCGACCGCCTCCGGGCTCCGAGATGTAGGGCTGTTACTTCATCCGAGAAGGGCCTGAACTCGTAAACCTCTTGCGTATACAACTACTCCATAGCTAGGATCTTGCCTCTCCATTCCTACCCCCCTACACTACTGTTAGACTTAGAACCACGATAGTTGGCGGCCACCTTGGGGCAGGTGTCTTAGCGACCACTACAAAAAAAAGTACACTTCCGTGATGATACGTGTTTGTCACAGTAGATCGCGTTTTTTGTCATGCATGTACATCCATGACAAATTTATGACAGAATCAAGATAGTCATACCTGTGCTGTCGTAGAAGTGTTCCATGACATTACCAAAATTATCATCACGGAAGTGTCCACTTCCATGATGATAAATCGCGTGTCACAGAAGTGCTTTCGTCAAGGGTGACCGACACATGGCATCCACCGTAACGGAACGCCATTAAGCTATCGGGTCAGGTTTTGGATCCGATAACCCGTTAACAGCCCCGACTAATGGGGATTTTCCACGTGTAAAATCATCATTGGCTGGAGGAGACACGTGTCAGGTCTGCGCTGGCACAGGTGTCACTCATCCAATGGGTGAGATGCGCCGATGATATGTTGACACATGGACCGGACCATCAAGTTTAAATGGGCCGGACCAACTAAAGGCCCACAAGATTTGGCGGACCATAATGGGCCGGCCCAGCTAAAGGCCCACGAGATTTTGCGGGCCATAATGGGCTGGCCCAGCTAACGGCCCACAAGATTTCATGGGCCATAATGGGCCGGCCCAGGTAAAGGCCCACAAGGTTTTTGTTTGCCATAATGGGCCGACCCAGGTAAAGGCCCACAAGATTCTTGCGGATCATAATGGGCCAGCCCGGCTAAAGGCCCACAAGATTTCGCCGACATTAACGGGCCGGCCCACCTGTAGGGCCACAAGAATTTGAGGGCCCTAGTAGGCTGGCCCATTAACTGGCTGCCATGTTTTGGGCCAAATGTCGGCCCATATTTGATCCGGTCCATTAATGGCCTGCCACGTTCCGGGCCTAATAGTGGCCCATATGAGATCCGGCTCGTTAAACCCTACCATGTTCTGGGCCAAATTACGGCCTAGATCAGGTACGACCCTTTAAGAGGCTATGGGCTCAATTATGGCCCATATCAGATTCGGCCCGTCAACTAGACACTATGCTTTTGGGCCCACTTGCTAGAGGCCCACTTAGTAATTTGGCCTGACATTAGTTTTGGCCTCTTAAGGACCCGTTTAACATTTCGGCCCTATATTAATTTCGGCCTGTTAAATGCCCGTCATATAGTTGGGCCTAACTACGGCCCGGTTTGCATCCGGCCTGCTCGCAGCCGATATCTGATTGGGCCAAAGAAGGACCGAGACAATTTTGGCCTGTTAAAAGCCCGTGATTTGATTCGCACAATCATGGGTCGGGGTTCATTTCGGGCTGCTGCCGACCCATTAGTTGTTCGGCATGTTTCAGGCCCAACCTACATCGTGATTGCATGACGGCCCGATTATGTACCGTAATTTTATAGTTTGGCCGATTTACTACGAAGACAGTAAAATAACTGTAGCATCGTGAATAAGAAAAACCTAGACTATACAATAAAGAAATTACAGCATATTACATCCACTGGGCATCAAAGTTCGCCACTATGATAATAAAGCACAAGCAGACAGCAGATTACATACAGTGAGCATCAAAGATCGCCACCAGTGCAAATAAACACGCCGATAAAATAATATACAAAACTGACAGCACTGCAATAGAGTTCAAGAAAGGTTAGCCCTGCTAGGGAGCTGCAGCGCAAGCAGCTGAGCAAGATGATGAGACTGCGCTTGTTCAACACTTAAATCTTCCTCACTCTGAAAGATAAACAAGCAGACAGATGACAGGTTTTGCACATAAAAGTATCAGTGGTGACAATTCATCACATTTCTTACTGACGAATAAAGTGACACAGTTTAAAATTGCATTAACACAATATGGTATTGTTCAGGTCAAGACATGGCAGGAAATGACATTGTGAAGGAGTTGGCAGCTTCACGACACCACTGGATTACAAATCAAGAACTCATAAGTATCAATGGTTAGTGTGCTGTCAATTTATCCCATTTCAGATTGGCAAATAAAGAGACGGTTTAAATAATACTCCCTCCATCCGGAATTACTTGTCATCAAAATGGATGTGTCTAGAATTAAAATACATCTAGATACATCCATTTCAATGACAAGTATTTTCGGACGGAGGGAGTAGTAGAATGATATGACATTGCATAGTTAAGACATTGTAGAATATGACATTGTGCTATAGTGGGTAGGTTCACCACACCACTGGATTACGGATGAAGAACGGAAGCATACATGTAGTGCAAAAGAAGATCACTTGCTCTGTATACTTTAATTTACATGGTATGAATAAGGAACTTGGTTGTACAACTGAAAACTTAAATTGAGAAAGGACAAACTTTTGTTTATGAACTACTCCCTCCGTTCTAAAATAGATGACCCAACTTTATACTAACTTCAGTACAAAATTGGGTCATCTATTTTGGAACAGAGGGAGTACATAATAAACTTTAAACATGCAATTTGATGCAAACACCAAAAATAAACAGCTGTTGCAGTCATGCCTAACCAAATATATACAACAAAGTTTGAAGGCTTGAGATGGACAAACTTACATTATTGGTGAAGACAGGCTCTATAAAGGCCTTGTCCATGCTGATGGGGGGGGGGGGCAATTCAAGAAGTTTACCACAGAATCTTCTTCATAAGCATTGCCTTTATTCTACATTTTGTTAAGAGTAAATATAGATGCAATAATATACGAAAAAATGGAGAATATTTAAGATAAGATGAAGAGTGGTGCTACATAACCAAGTAGCTATAAATGTAAGTGCAGCGATATAGGCAAAAGGTACAACCAAGAGCAATGCACAACTAAACTTCTTCAGTACCAACCTTATGGTAAGAATAAATATAGATCTGATGTGTAAAAAATGGAGGGCAAAGGAAAATAAGCTGCAGAGTGATGGTACATGAACAACTACCTATCATTATAAGTACACTGATAAAGGACAGCATGTACTTACAAGAACAATGCAGAGCTAAAAAAACGTTGGCATTGGATACTGAAGAATTTGGAGCGAACAATTGATAAGCAAGCTATCATGCATACTGCTGTCACATAATGAACTAGGTATGTATGCAAGTACAGTGATACATGACAATAGGTACTAACAAGAGCAAAGCAGCGAGCAGCATATTCGCGATATTCTGTCATTCTTTTCAAACCGGAATTCTTCTTTGAGCAGATTTCCTGCAAACAAGATCCGTAAGGCACATGCGGAAAAGTAGAAGTTCAAATTGTCATGTGATTTCATAGACAATACCTCATCCTGGGAACGAGACCAGTGCATAACAATGTTTTTCCATTCAATGTCTTCTAAACTTAGCACAGGAGACTTCACCGGAAATTCGTTTATAGATTTGCCACCAAAGTGTGATTTCCTCAGTTAACACCGATACTGCTGCAATGCTTCCTTGAAAAGCACAAGCAAGCTTTCCTCGTCATGACTATCCAGATTGACCCTCGCCTAGTTACAACAATGTAATGTAAATCATTGATGTGTTCAATCAGCAGAAAACAGGAAAATAATAACCATGAATAATAGCACTTACACGTAAGTTGGACAGGAAGATGTGAAAATGGTGTTTGTCTTCACAATAATCTTCCCATGATGGGAATATATGCACGTAGTCCCTAACAACATTGAAAGCATTGTCTTTTAAACTGGGAATAAATGGAATGGGGTTCCAATCTACAGGAATTGGCCGTCTCTGCAGTTGGGATAGGTCTTCGGCCGGTGGACTTGCTGTACTTTTTGATGGAGTGGGATTTTTCTGTGGTACAGCTGGTGCTATGGCAAATGAAATCGGTATACCTTTTGCTGGAGTGCAGGTCATGTGTGGTGGGGCTAGTGGTGTGGCCAGTGAAGTATGGGTACAGTCTGCTGGAGTCGGTCCTACGTTTTGTGTCACAGCTCTATCGAACATGGTAAAGAAGAGCAAGCAGATTTTGGATAATAAAATGTTGGTTGCGCAGTGCCCACACATGATGAACCAGAGCGCATTAAGAATGCAACTCCCAGCTGTCTCTCAACCATTTCAGGCGGTTGGATGAAGATCCTATGTCTCCTAACCCTTCTTCCTCATCTGTGATTCTTCCCATACAGAACACCGCACGGGCCGCCTGCCGAACCACCGGCCCCCACCGCCTGTGTTCCTCCGCCACCCCCACCCCCACCGCCTGTGTTCCTCCGCCACCCCCACCCCCACCTACGTCGAGTTTTCTTTGTTCGGCGAGGCCCCACAACCACCTG